>NW_026250728.1:0-190449 GCF_024043175.1 Alternaria infectoria | reverse complement strand
TAAGTTAATTAAGTTCTTCTTCTAGAAATTACTATAAACTATAATTTAAGCTTTGTATTTAAGAAGATAGCTGTTCTAATTATACTTATAAGTCTACACCTATTTTAATAGAAGTAGCTAATCTTAGGCTTATAACCTAGAAATTTCTATTTAGGTTCTCTTCTTACTTAGCTAATTAATCTCTCTCTTAGAGGTATCTTTAAAGAGCGTACGTATTAGATACTAGATTAGTTATTTCTATAATCTAGGCAGCTCTTAGAGATTATTATAGTGTTAGTAAGTAGCTTTTAGCTTATACTTACTAAGTGTAGTAGCTATAATAATAGAGTTTATAGTCTTATAGCTAGCTTAATTATTCTAGTCTTTTTAAAGACTAGAGAAGTAAGTCTTATAAAAGTTAATCTAGGCTTACTTATTAACTAAGCCTATAATTACTATATTTACACTACCTACGCTGTTACTCTCTAGTTAATTACTAGGCTAAGTAGGCTATTTACTTTTACTTTTAGAGCGTTTTAATAGTTAATAGATATTTATAGAAAGAGAGCGCTTAGACTATTTACTTATAATTCTCTTACTATAGCGTGTTCTAGAGAATTTAGCTATTAGCTAATTCTATAGCTACGTTAATTATTAAAAGAAGGCTACTAATTTAGATAGCCTACCTCTTAGTCTTTTTAGCGCTTACTCTAATTAAGCTAGTCTTTTATCTATTTCTATAGAACTAGAGTCTATTATAATAAACTTAATAGATAGAGTTAGATTATCTAATCTATGTATAGAAGGCTCTCTACCTCTAGGCTCTAATAGGTTAGCTCTCTTAGGCGTATACACTACTCTTTAACTATTAGAAACTCTATAATTACTTTAATTACCTATCTCTAAAATCTTACGCTTAGGCGTAGGTTCTAGAGTAGTAAGCCTAGTAAAAAGCTACTAATTATTAGAAATTTCTAATAGAATACTAGTTTTATACTCTATCTCTATTAAATTAATAGAGCTTTAATTATATTTAATAGATAGGCTAACTTTATTACTTTAATTATAGCCTATATTACCTCTAAAATCTTACTTAGTAGTTAATAGCTTTACTATACTTACTATTTAATTAATAGAAAGAATATTAAACTTTTTTATAGAATTAATAAGCTTACTATTATTAAGTATTTTAATCTACTTAAGTGCTTAATCTCTAGTTAGCTTCTCTTTACGTTTGCCTTAATAGAACTTCTACTTATTAAAGGTAATATTACAAGTTGTAATTACCTAATTAATTACTAGTACCTATATATAATATATATTAGAAGCTTAATAGCTAATAAGATATTCTATATAGCTATAAGGCTTAACTTTAAAGTCTTAATAGTGCTTTCTAGCTACGTAATTACTATTAAGTAGATACGCTTAATAGCTATAAGTATAGATTTTACTCTAATCTAGGCAAAGATTAGTAGCCTAGTACCTAATCTTAGATAGCTAATAATATTAGAAATACTTTCTAAACTATTTATGTAATATCTAATCTAGAGATTAATAGCTATAAAGCTATAATAGACTTATTCTATAAAGTTAAGCTACTATATTTATAATTACTAGCTAGAGCCTAGCTAGAAGATTAGCGCTTATGCGTATCTTAATTAAGTTAGTAATAAGCTCTTAGCTAGCTCTCTCCGCTAAGCTATTAGGCTTATAGGTATATAGTAAAGGCGTTATAATTATAATTCTCTTCTCTTTAGCCTATTTCTTATATCTTAAGTACTCTCTCTAAGATAGTGTTATAGTATTATTATTCTAATAGATTTCTATAATCTTCTACTAATAGCGGCGCTTAACTATAGCTATAAAGCTTATAATAACTTCTATTATAGAGTCTAGCGTCTTATTCTTTAGGTTATAATTATATAGCTTACCTAAATAATTCTCTTTAATAATTAGAGCCTATTTATCTAGCGTATAGCTTATAGAGAAGTTAAATAGGTTCTATAATATTCTAAAGAATAGTTATAGTAATAGCTTATAAAGCTAATAAAAGATTCTTTAAGATATATAGGTAGTAGCGCAATTATTATATTTACTACACTATATACCTATAATCTCTATATTCTAGGTAGCTTTAATAAAAGCCTTAAGAGCTTACTTACCTAGATAGCTAGATCTTTAGTACTAAAAATTAGTATTACTAGTGCGTAATTATAGAACTTATAAGTAGGTAATAGTATTTATAATAATAGAATTAGAAAAATAGATAGAAGAGTTATATTTAATAAATAAGAGGTTAAATCTACACTTAAGAGTTATAAGAATAATAGACGCCTCTAGCGTATCTATTCTAATTATATAATTATAGCCTATATACTATATACTACTATTTCTAAGAAGCTTCTCTAAGATAATATTAGTATAGAAACTAGAGATAATCTTAACGCTAGTAAGTATAAGATTAGCCTTTCTAGGTTCTTTAGAGATACTAAGAATAAGACAAAGTATATAATTACTAATACTAATTACTAGAAGAATTTAGCTACCTACCTTAACTATTTCTCTATTAGTTTTAATAAAGAAATTAAGCTTAATTAAAGCTTTGTTATTAACTAAGTAGACTATAGCTCTACTATTAAGAATTATACTAGCTAAGAGCGCGTAAGGCTTAAAGCCTATACTAAAGATAGAAGACCTAAATTTAGTAATTAGCTTCTTTAGGTAAATAATTATTAAGACTATATTACCTAGGTACTTAGAAGCTAGAGCACTTATCTTCTAGCTAGATTACTTAACTTCTTTATATAGGCTGCTCTACTTCTCTTTATAATAATACTTTTAGATCTTTTACTTATCTTAAGCTAAGAGTTCTATTAGTAGAATACCTAGTAGTCTAGATCTAGTAATTATAGTCTATAATTAGAAGTATAAAATAGGCTTCTACTTATACTTTGCGTTAGGTTTATAAGAGCAAGGCTTAGGTAGTAAGCTTAACTACTTCTTACCTAACTTAGTAGAAGTAGAGGTTTAATCTATAATAGCGTTAAAGATTATATTAGCTTTTCTCTTTCTAGTAGTAATTAATATCTTCTAGAGAACAACGCTAAATACCTTACTAAGATTACTAAGGCTTAACGTATTTTTTCTAAAGGCTATAGTAAATAATTAATTATATTACTACTAGTAGGCCTACTTAGAGTTAAACTTCTTAACTATAGTAAGAAAGTTAGTAATTATAAGAGGTTCTTTAACCTCTAAGAGCTTAAAGATCTTTGCCTTTTAATAGAGTATTAACTAGTTAGTAAACTACTTCTTAGTAGTGCCTCTCTAGGTTTTCTTAAAATAAGTGTAATACTTTATATAAACTATATATTATATAGTCTAATTAGTAGAAGTAAGTATAGTCTTAAGAGTCTTTATAAGAGACTAGACTATTTTTCTATTATTACTTATAGTTGCGAGTAATAGGTACTTAGGCGTAATAGTGCGTATAATCTAGTTTTTAATATTATTAATCTTCTTACTCTTTCTTAACTACTACTTAGAATTATAGTTCTAGTAGGCTATAAGCGTAGTACTATTCTTAGTTTTATAGTTATAATTTTATAAGAGAGTATTATACTTAAGAGTAGCTTTATTATACTTATTCTTTTAATCTTTAGTTAGTTCTAGGTTTATAGAAAGAGAAGTTAGAGCTGTAGGCTCTAGAACTAGAAGATTAGAGAAGATAGGCTTCTAAGTATTTATATATATAATATCTAAGAGATTAGAATTAATCTCTTTCTAGATACTCTTCTTATTATAGTGTTGCTTAAGAAGCGCAAACTAGGTATTCTAGTTAGATTACTTCTTAAGAAGCACACCTATAGCTATAATAGCTATATTATAATTACTTATATTTATAGAGTTAGAGCGTAGAATTAATATAGAGATATAGAGAATAATAAAGAAGTAAGTAGTAATTAAGTAATTGCGTAGAAGAATTTCTAATTATAGAATGTTTAGAGAGAGTAGAGTAGAAATAAAATTAATTAATTTATCTTCTAGTAAGCTTTAATGCGTAGTAGAAATTAGTTCTATAATTAAGTAGCTAGACTTATAACTATTAGAGCTAGAGACAATTAATAATTATAGATAATTAAGTATATTATAATTATTCTTCTATAAAAGAAAGTTAGAATAAAATCTCTAGCTATATATCTAAGAGCTAAGCAATTACGTGTCTATAATTAGATAATTATAACTACTCTCTAACTTTAATATAACTTATAAGCGCTTATAACTAAATAGCCTAGTCTACTATATACTCTCTTTACTAAGATTATATATAAACTTAAGAAAGTAGCTTCTACGCTATATATAAGTAAAGGCGCTATCTCTAAAAAGAACTTTAATAAGTATATTAAAGCTATATCTAGACTAGAAGCGTAAAATAAGAAGCTTCTTATAAGAGTCTAATACCTAGAAGCTAAGACTAAGAACTTTAAACCTCTCTTAGCGCTACTAAAGCTTAGAACTAGAACTTTAAGAATAATATTAATATACTTTAGACTTTATTATTCTCTACTAATAATATTTATAATAATCTAGCGCACGCTAAGCTATAAAAAGAATATAACTTTAAGAAGTAAAATATATATAAGTTCTATATATTATATATAAAGTACTATAAGAAGTATAATACTTTTAAGAAATAACTAGTTAAGAAAAAAACACGCTCTAAGCGTTACTATAAGTAGCGCGCTAAGAAGAATAAAAACTATAAAGATATTTTATAATAGAATAAAGCGCTAGAATAGTAGCTTATTCTAGCTTTAGATATAAATATAAAGCTATACGTAGCTACTAACTAATAGTCTTATTAGTATAATAAAGTACTCTAATATCTTTAGACCTTTAACTCTACCTTCTAACTCTTTACTATATAATAATACTCTTTAGTAGAATCTAAGCGCTACACTTAGTGTATTAACTATTATACTACTTCTTTAAATTCTTACCTAAGCTAGCGTAATATACTTTATAAACTAAAGCCTTATTCTTTCTAATATAATATACTATATAACTAATAGTATTACTTTTACTTCTTACTATTATAATTACACTTCTACTTACGTAACTACTACTCTATAAACCTACTAAATATCTACTCTTATAGATTTATTACGCCTTTATATAATAGTACCTAAACTATATAAGAAGTAGCTTTTACTATTAGTAGTAAGCGTATAACTATCTTTAAGCTTCTAGATATTAAAATATAAAAGAGTAGTAACACTAGCAAGAACTACTTAAAGTAGTATTACCTTACTATTTAGAAGTGTAAGACTCTCTCTATAGACTAATAGATCTCGTACCTAGAGACTAAGGTTAATAGTAATATCTAGGTATATATTAAAGACTTTATAGATAACTTCTATTTATATATAGATATTCTAGAAACTCTAAATACTTACTTTAGTTACTCTACTTTTAAGTAAGTCTAGAAAGCTTAAACTAAGATTAGTAATAGGTCTCTTCTTATAGAATAAATAAAGAAGTTTACTAACTAGTAAGACTATCTTATAGTAGTACACTAACTAACTAAGATAGCTAATACTATTATAATCTTATACTACTAATAGTAGCTTTATCTATAACTTACCTAGGCTATATCTATTAGCTTTAATAATAAATAAAAGAATACTTTTATTAAGTTTCTTAACTCTATTTATAAAGTAAACTTAATATAGTAGTAGATTAATTAAGGTAAGACCTTATTAGCTAGTGTAACTACTAATAGTAAGAATAAGTTCTATATACCTAAGCCTTACACCTATTTATCTAATAACTATAACACTAATTAGAAAAATAAGTCTATATAAAGTTAGTAGTAAGAAGCTATCTCTTAGTGTACCTAAGTATAAAAGAATACTATAATAAAGGCTTAAGTTTACTTCTAATATAGTAATAAGAGTTATTAAGCCTATAATAAGAAGAGCTATCTAGTATTAGACTAGAATAAGATTAAGGCAAAGATTAGTAGTGTCTAACTTAACGCTATTAACGCTAAGTATACTATTAACTTTAATAATAATAACGCTAACGCTAATATCTACTCTAACGTAACTACTAATAATAAGAAGAAGTTAGATAAAATAGATAATTTAGTATTAGAAAACTAAACGCTTCTAATACTAGTTATATTTAGAAGCTAAACTAGTGTAAAGATATCTAGTAAAACTATAAAACGCGTAAGTATTATAATTACCTTAAAGTTACTACTACTAGACTACTATTATTAGACTTAGCTTCTAACGTCTACGCTTATAATATCTCTAATTATTATATCTCTATAGTAACTACTATAGGTAGCTTTAGATCTACTAACTAGTTACACTATAACTTATATACTATATACTTAGAGTAATAGCGTATAACTAATACTCTTATTAATACTAGAGCTAGTGCCTACTTTATAAACTAATAATAGGTTAAGAATAATAGTCTACTAACTATAGTAACGTCTACGCCTATTAGACTTTCTTTTACTAATAGTAAAGTTATTAATACTCTAAATAAAGCTATAGAGCTTCTAGTTAAGCATAGTAGTTATACTTTAATAGTAATATACTTTATAGCTAATATTAGTAAGTATAATCTTATCTTAGAGATAATATAGCTTAAAGATTATAATCTAATACTTACGTTTTTGCTATAAAGTATAATATTTAAATTCTATTACTATATATTTTTATACCTTAATTATAGCCTACCTAAGATAGTCTATAGTAATAGTACGCTTTCTAAATTAGAGTTAAGATATATAAGTCTATTAGGTAAGATCTATATTATTACTACTAAGGCAGCCTATCTAATAGCTGCGCGTAACTCTAATAAAGCTATTTAGATTTAATCTAAGAACTAGAAGAAGCTTACTAATCTACCTAATAATAGTAATAACTATAACTTAGAAGCTTTTAAACGCAAGATTATAGAGCTTACTACTATTAGTTAGAAAGACTATAACTATTATATAAAGAAGATAGACAGCCTCTATATTAGTAAGACTAAAATCTATAAGTTAGTTTCTAACTAGTTATATAGTAAGATACTAGACTTATTTAATCTAGTTAATACTAGTAAGCTTCTACTACGCTAATAGAGAGTTAACTATAAAATTAACACTAATAGTTATATCTATAAACTAAAGATATATAGCTTAATCTAAATAGAAACCTACGCTATTAAAGTGTATATTAATAATATACTATTACGTAGCTTTATCTAACTATCTACTTCTCTATACGCCTTACTAGTTCTTATTATTAAAAAACTAGATAGTAGTCTTTATATTTATATTAATTACTATTAGCTTAACGCTATTATAAAGAAGAACTATAACGCTCTACTATCTATTAAGAAAACTCTTACTTAAATAGTAAAGGTAAAGTAGATAATAATTATTAATATTATTACTATATTTAATACTATTTACATTAAAAAAGGTAATAAGAAAAAAACTACTTTTCTTACTTATTATAGGTTATACAAATATATAGTAATACTCTTTAGATTATACAACGCTCTAGGTATATTCTAAACTTTTATTAATAAGACCTTACGTAAATATCTTAATAATATCTACACTATCTATCTAGATAACGTACTTATCTATATATATAATAATAATAAAGCTACTTATAAAGCTAATATTATTAAAGTTCTAACTAAGATTTATAATACTAGTCTTTATCTAGACTCTACTAAGTATAAGTTTAAAGTTAAGAAAGTTAAGTACCTTAGTCTTATTCTTACTATAGATAGTATAGAAATAGACTCTAAGAAGGTCTCTATAGTGCTTAACTAGTAGATACCTTATTTAGTTAAGAATATCTAGTTATTCTTAAGCTTTACTAACTTTTACTATTACTTTATTAAAGAGTTCTTCTATATTACAAAAGTACTAATAGAGCTAACGCGT
This sequence comes from Alternaria infectoria, assembly GCF_024043175.1. Classification (NCBI taxonomy): domain Eukaryota; kingdom Fungi; phylum Ascomycota; class Dothideomycetes; order Pleosporales; family Pleosporaceae; genus Alternaria; species Alternaria infectoria. The sequence goes on along the minus strand of NW_026250728.1, from coordinate 182,507 downwards.
AAGAATAGCGATAGAAAAGACTAATATTACTAGTTTCTCTTAGCTTCTAATAGTAAAGTAGTTATTACGTTCTATTAACTTAAAGATACTTTTAAGACTATAGAAGTTCTAGCGCACTTTAATCTAGATCTAGAGATATAGTTAGAAACTAATATATCTAATTTTATTATAGCTACTATTCTCTTCTAGAAAAATATACTTAGCGTTCTATATCTAGTTACTTTTTCTATTATATAAGATAACGCTAGCTAAATATAATTATAAGATCTATAATAAAAAACTCTTAGTAATAGTTAATACCTTTAAAAAATAGCGCTTTAAGCTTTCTAGTACTAATAATTCTATTAAGGTGCTATCTAATTATTAAGCTCTCTAGATATTTATAACTATAAAGCGTCTAAACTAGTAATAAGCTTACTAGGCTAAATTTCTTATAGAGTTTAACTTTCTTATTAAGTATTACCTAGAAAAACAAAGAACTAAACTAGATGTATTAATAAGACGCTCTAGCAACTTACCTAAAATACCTAATAATACCTACTAATAATACTAACTTTAGGTTATTATTAAGCTAGACTAGGTTAATCTAGAAGCTTACGTTTATTTAATTTACGTTACTAAGAATAGAGGCTTACGCTATATAGTCTACCTTACTAGCTTAGAATAGAAATATTATACTCTTTCTAAGAGTATTTCTACTATTATATAAATATTATACTAACTTAGTAAAGAGAATAACATTTCTAAGCGCTATACTCTACTTACTACGCTATCTAGAGTTAAGCCTAGAAGAGAAAAAAGTAGCGTTTTAGCTAACTTTTTTACTAACGTTATACCTAATAACGTTATAGCCTTACCTACTATAACTCTATACACTTCTATAGCGCTAACTAACTCTATAACACTATCTACTATAATATAACTAACTATAACACTACTACTTATAACGTCTATTACTATATCTATAGTTATACTATCTATTATATCTTCTATTATATTACCTATTATACTACTATCTAATACTCTAATTAATAAACTACTACTTATTATACCTATATCTATACCTACGCCTACTAAAATATTAATTAAGACCTTACTTAATAATATTAAGAAGATATATAAGAATAATATAGTACTATAAGTAATTATTAAGGTAAAGAAGAATAGACTATACTAACTACTATTTAAGCTTATATATAGTAAAGAGTACTTTAGGTTAGAACTTAGTAATTATAAAATTACTAATAGGTTACTATATATATAGAGTAAAGTCTACGTATCTACTAGAGTTATACGCACTTAAGTTATTAAGTATACCTATAAGAGTATATATAGTAGCTATAGTAGTAAGTATAAGTTATACACTAAACTCTTATATTAGTACTACTAGCTACGTATAATAATAGATATTATCTAGTATATTTACGCTTACTTAATCTATAAAAGAAGTAAAGCCTATAAAGAAAGTAAGTATAGTCTACTTTATCTACTTCTAGTTTCTAATAAATACTAGTCTAGTATCTCTATAAACTTTATTACTTACCTATCTTCTTATAAGTATAATAGCTAGACGTTTATAGATATTTTTATAATTATTAACTAACTAATAAAGAAGAAGAAGTTTATCTCTATAGCTAGTATAACTACTAACACGCTAGTAGTTGCATTTATTAAATATATCTAGTAGAAAGAAAGCTTTCTAGAGAAAATTATCTCTAACTATAGGTCTTAATTTATATTCTATTTCTAGAAGTGTCTTTACTAACGCCTTAGTATATAACTTAAGTTTTCTATAGCGTATTATCTCTAAACTAATAGATAGATAGAGAACACTAACTTATATCTTAAATAGTACCTTTAATTATATATAAACTATAACTAAGATAATTAGACGCTGTTCTTACTAATAGCTAAATTTAAAGTAAACTCTAGTACTAGCTTAATAACTAGTAAGTTACTATTCTTTACTACTAAGAGCTATAATCTAAGAAGTAGTATTAAGCTACCTACACTAGTTAAGATATTACTTACTACACCTATATATAATAAAAGCTTAAATATAAATACTTTTATAAACTATATTAAAGCTTTATAAAATAAACTACGTATATTAATATAGTAGGCCTAGACTAAGTAAGCTAAGTACGCTAATAAAGAACGCTTACCTACGCTATTATTCTAGGTTAGTAACTATATTATATTAAACACGCGTAACCTCTAGATATATTAACTATTAGCCTTCTTAGACCTTAAGAATTATAGTCTCTTTATAGTAGTTTAAGTAATTAATAATACTATCTATAAGTTAGACCTTCTAGCTAATATAAAGTATATCTATAATATCTTCTACCTATAGCTTCTTTATCTTATTAATAAAGCACTACTCTCTAGATAGGTCTCTAATCTAGAAGTCTTTACTAAATTTAATCTAAACGTTAAGAACGCTACTAAATATACTATAGAAGCTATTAAAGATTATTACCTTAACGCTAGCTTTAAGAACTTTATGTTATAACTATAAAAGAGTAAAAAGAAAGGCTAAAGTTTTCTTTAATACTTTATATAGTAGACTAACTATTCTAAAGATTCTAATAACTCTTTCTAGAAACTCTATATAAACCTTATTAACGCTACTAATACTATAATTTACTATTATTATAATTACTCTAATAAACTAGCTATACACTAGAAGTTTAATTCTCTTATTAGTAAGTAGAATATACTAGTTATATAACTTTACAACCTTAACTACGCTTAGATAATAGTTACTTAATAACTAGTAGTTATAATAATATTATTAGAGTTATTCTACCTATAATACTTTTAGTTAACTTAGTAACTCTATTATAGAGTAAGGCGTAAATAATTACTAGAAGCTCTATAGTAATAATAGCTAATAATAGTAATAGTAAAACTAGAACTTAGTATTAGTTATACTTATAGATATTAAAGGCGTTAACTAGGTTATATCTTTATAAAAGACTTACTAACGCTATACTTATAGTAAGAACCTTTACCTTATTAAGTTACTACTATTATAATATAACGCTAAAGTTACTATACTATATTAGTTTATACTTACTATATATAGTAGAACTCTTCTTTACGCGCGTACGCTTCTATATATAATATTAACTTATAGTTACTAATAACTTACTATCTATAAATAACTATCTCTAATATAATCTAAATAATATAAGTATACGCGTATAATAGTAGTATATATAATATACGTAATTAAGGCTATAATTAGTATATATATAATATATAAACAGAATATAGTAATAGAATAGAATAGATAGATAAGATATATAATATATTTAGTCTATTATAGCTTTCGCGAAATAGGTATATTATTATATAATAGTCTTTTTATTTTCTTTATTCTTTAGGTAAAAGTAGTTTAAGTGTTAGAACTTACTCTCTTTTTAGAAGAGAGTAGTATTATAGATTAAACTTATAACCTCTACTTACTAAGGCGCTAGTAGAGAGCTTATGCGCTAAACTTTAAAGTTTAGCCTATATAGCTCTCTCTAACCTATACGTAATATCTTACTTAGTGCTCTACTTAATATAATTATCTTATCTATTAATAACTCTTATAATAACTACTTAGCTACTTTTACTTCTAGACTCTTTTATACTCTAGCTAGCTATACTTTAGAGTATTATAATACTAAAAACTATTATATCTACTTAAGTAAGAACTTTAAATTACTTTAAAAGAACTATAAGAATATTTCTATCTATTACTTCTACTTAATAAAGTAGCTTAATAAAAAGTATATCTAGTATAATAATACTACTAATAACGCTAAGACCTAGTAGAAGTAAGCTACTAAGCTATTAGCTTTACTTACTAAGATAAAGAATATACTAGATTTTACTTAATATAATACTCTTCTAGAAGAATAGATAAATTTATAGCTTTTATAACTTTTTTTATTTTTATTAGATAATTTACTTACTTAAATACTCTTAGTTATATCTATTTCTATCTTTATAAAGGCTTTTTTAGATTTTACTTCTAAATTTCTACTTTTAATTATATAATATAGTAAACTTACTTCTACTACTTAGCTTTTATCTTTTACTTAGCTAGTATCTATAGTTACTAAGAATAATAAATTTATTATTATTAAGAGTTAAGTAGTTATTCTTCTATCTACTCTTTATAAAATAAAGTATTTTATAAATAATATATAAGTCTATATAGAAGCTAATAATAGTAGTCTACCTAAGCTACGCTTTTTTAAAAGTAACTCTATATTATTAAACTTATTTTTTTTAAGTATATTTACTTACTAGATAGCTAAGAGTAAGTAGTTCTAAGATTCTAAAACTTAGGCTTAATCTATCTACTAGTATACTAATAGATTAGCTTATATTACTTTTTCTTTTCTAAAGTTATAGTATAGCTATACTTTCTCTACTAAGATAGAGTACTTTTTTATTCTATATTAGATCTAGAGTAACTCTAACTTCTTTACTATAAATAAAAATAAAATATTCTAGCTTAAATATTTTTATATACCTTTTAATATTAAAACTAACTCTAAAGTCTAGACCTTTTTTAAAGTTAACTTTAGTATTCTAGCTATAAACTTTTATATTTTCTATAAGTTATATAGTATTAAGATTATAAGTAAGCTTCTATTACGCTACACTAATTTCTTTAATATATTATCTTAGACTACTTCTATATTAGAGGTCTTCTACTAGCTTCTAGAGTCTATTATAGTCTATATATATAACTTTAACTATACTTCTAGACTAGCTTTCTATAAGCGCTTATAGAATTATAATTACTATAGTTCTACTACTACTAATAATACTACTATAGTAGAGAGTTCTAAAGTAAAAGATACTTTTATATATTAAGGTATAGATTAGCTAAACGCTACTAAGCTAACCTTCTTAAAGCTTTATATTTCTAAGCTAGCTAATAATAAGTCTAAAGTTTATTTTATCTATTACTAGTCTAGTTATATTATCTATAATTACTCTAAGAAGCTTAAGAAAGAACTAGTTAAAGCTACTTAGCGTTAAGCTAGATTTTTTCTAAAGCTTAACTATAGTAATAACTAGTTTAATCTTTCTAATATAGAAAACGCTTCTAAATCTAATTTAGAAAACTACTAACTTTAAAAAGTAAGCTACTTTCTAGAGTTAAACTATAGCTATAGTAAAACGCTTTAGCTAAGTTATTTATAAATCTTACTACTTATAATACTACTACGCTACTTTAATAGACTTAGATCTAGTAGTAGAAAGACTACTACTTAACTCTAAGCTTTATATAATTTACTTTTATATCTACTACTAGCTCTAGCTATATTACTCTCTATAATTTAGAATAGTATACTTTTTTTTTCTTTATTAGCTCTACTCTAGTAGTTTCTTATAGATATAAAACCTTAGCTAATAATAGTGTAGATAGTAAGTTTATTTTAAAAAAGTTTTTAAACTAAATCTACGCCTTTACTTTAATTCTACTATTATAATCTATTATATATAAGAGCTATAATAGTAAGACTACTAAATTAATTATCTACTAGATTAAATTCTTTTTTAAAATAGATATCTACGTAGAATATATAACTACTTATATAGTAGAATTCTATAGTTTTTTTAATCTTATACTTAGATTTAAATAAAAGAGGCTCTACTAACCTAAACTTAATTACTATATAAAAATAATTAAATTTACTAACTAGTACTATTACTAGTTATATTAGCTTACTAGAGTTATACTATTAGTTATTTATAAAAAGAAGAAAATAAGCTCTATTAGTCTACTAGGTTTCTATTATACGTATAACTCTTTAGAAGTAGAAACTTCTTCTAATACCTAGCCTTCTAGTTACGCTAGATAGAATTTTAGTTTAATAGACTATAGTGTTACTATTAAGAATATAGAGCCTTTACTACTACTTTATTTTTCTAGTTATATAGAGGTTTTCTCTAAGCCTATAGATTCTAAAGTACTAATACTACTATCTAAGCCTACTTCTAAAATTAATATTTAATAAATTTTACTTAAAGTAATATAAAAGCTATATAAAAAGTAGAATTTAGCTATTTATCTAATAGCTACTAGAGGTTTCTAGAAACTTTAATTTTAGCGCGCTATAGTAAATAAAAACTATACTAAGTTTATAGATACTTCTACTAAGATTACTTTTAAAAATATTCTAACACTAGAACTTTTTAAGAAATATACTAATTATACTCTAGTATTTAATAAAGCTACTATATCTTAGTTACTTAAGTATTCTAAGTATTCTAAGTATAACTATAAAATTAAATTATACTCTAGAGCTAAGATCTCTAATTATTATCTATATCTTTTCTTTAGCTAGTAAAAGAATACTATCTAAGTATATATTATTAAAATAGAAATAAAGAGTTTTATTAGCTTTTATAACTCTTCTATCTATAACTCTTTAAATTATTAGTAAGTCTAGTAGTAGTATTAGAGTATATATAGATTTCTAGAACTTTAATAACACTACTATTAAGAACTAGTACTTAATTTCTTTCTTCTATAAGACTCTAGCTAAGCTAAATAAAGCTACTATTTTTTCTAAATTTAATATTATTTATACTTTTTATTATATTTAGATAAAATCTAGTTCTAAGTAGCTTATAGCTTTTACTACTTAAATAGATACCTATAAGTATAAGATTATATCTTTTAGCTTATATAACGCTTCTATAATCTTTTAATAAGCTATTAATAGTATACTTTTTAAATACTTAGATTAGTTCTATACTACTTATTTAGATAATATTCTTATCTATTTAGAAACTATTAAAGAGTACGTTACCTACGTTAAGAAAGTTTTAGTTTATCTAAAAGAATAAAGCTTTTATATTAATTTTAAGAAATCTAAGTTTTATATAAATAGAGTTAAATTCTTAGAGATAATTATTACTAATAAGAGCGTAGAGATAGACCTATCTAAGATAGAAGCTATTTATAACTAGAAGTAGCTATAGAATATAAAGAAATTACTAGCTTTTCTTAGTTATATAGGCTTCTACTAATAGTTTATTAAGTACTACTTTTTTATTATCTTTCTACTTACTAAGTTAATTAAAGCTAAAGTTAAACTAAATATTAAAAACTCTAGTAGTAAAGCACGTACTATCTATAATCTACTAGAATAAATCTCTAAGTGCTAGAAAGCTTTTAACGCACTAAAAGCTATCTTTTATAAAAGACTAGTACTTTAATATTTTAACTTCTCTAAGTCTATTTATATTACTACTAATATATCTATATAGGCTACTAGTAGAGTTATAAAGTAACTTAATAGCTAGAGCGTTTTATAATCTATTACTTTTTTCTCTAAAAAATACTTATCTATAGAATATAACTATAATATCTATAATCTTAAGCTTATAGAAATTATCTAGATATTTAAAGAATAGAAGTCTAAACTTATAGATTCTAGCTACTCTATTAAAGTAGTAACTAACTATAAAAACTTAGAAATATTTATAACTACTAAGACGCTTACCTAATATTAGATCTACTAGTTTTTATTTTTATTTTAGTTTAACTTTAAAATAACCTACGTACCTAGTATTAAAAATATTAAAGCTAATATACTTAGTTACTAACTCTAAAATATTCTCTTAGACTCTAAAAATCTATATTATACTATTACTTTAATTATTCTAGAGCTAAAGACACTTTTACTAGATATATAGCTAGTAATTACTACTACTCTTTATACACTAGCTTCTACTATATAATCTAATTTCTCTTTAAATCTAAAATAGTAGTATATTCTTTATATAGTTTTTACTAATAAAAATACTATTTTTAATAACTTAGATACTTTACTATCTAAAAGCGCTTATAATTCTAATCTTTCTACTTATAAAGATAACCTCTACTTTACTAAAGACCTTTTAGATACTATCTATAAGAATAACTCTATAGCCTAGTAAGCTTTTACTACTATTAATAAATATAATACTAAACTTTCTAAATAGTTTTATAAAAATAGCTACTATTTTAGTATAGCTAATCTTATCTTTATTAGTACTAGACTTAGCTATTAAATTTTTATTAATTAAACTAGGCTTTATATCTCTAGAGACGCTAGACTTTAGAGATATATTTTTAATCTATACTATAATTATAAGATTACTAGTTATAAGAGTTTCTAGTCTACGCTTTATCTAATATATAATTGCTACTACTAGTCTAAAATAAGCTAGTCTATTATATAGTATTATAATACTTATACTACTTATAAACGTATAAAAAGCTTATAGAATAGAAAGTATAGCTACTTATAGCTACTTTCTATTCTCTATATCTAATAGTTAGACTTAATTATTAATTTTATTTAAAATCTACTTCTATTCTACTTTAATAGCAGAGAGTATTAAAATATTTTAGTTATTATTAATTACTTAACTAAATAAAAGCTTTTCTACTCTACTTATAAATAAACTACTTATAAAGCTTTATACTACTTTATAGATATATTTAAAAATTATAAACTATTTCTTACTATTATATCTAATTATAGTACTAACTTTATAACTTTATTTTAAAGGTATATCTACTAGAGATTAAGAATTAAACGTGTTCTATTTACTACTTACTACTCTAAGATAGATAAGTAAACTAAGCGTACTAATTAGTCTCTTAAAACTTATCTATAGTAATATATTAACTATATATAAGATAACTAAGCTATCTAGCTTTATATTACTAAGTTCTAGGTAAATAATATAGTTAATTTAAGTATTAGTATAACTTTATTTTTTATAAACTTAGGCTACTACCTTTATAGTAGTATCTATCTAGTTAAAGATATTAAAGCTAATTTTTTTCTATCTATCTAAAACTAATAACTATAAGCTAAGAAAATAATAAACTACTATAGTAACCTAGTAGCCTATTTAAAGAAATAACTTTTATAGTTATAGTAAAAATAAAGTACTTAAGCTAATTCTACTTACTATATAGTTCTACTATACTCTATTAGTAATAAAGTCTATATAAGTATAACTAACTAGTAAACTAGATAGTATTCTAAGAAACTTATATATTAATAGGCTAGCCTTTATATAGTTATCTATATTATCTATAAAGAGTATATATATAAATTAAAGCTTTCTAATAAGATACTTTATAATAGTATATTTCTAGTCTTCTATTTCTAACTACTACGTCTATTAGCTACTAAAGCTCTTTTTAATTAAGCTTACACTTAACTAGTTAGCGTAGAAGTAGTAGATAGTACTAGTAAGTATTATAAAAAGTAGCTTATAGATTTATTTAAGAATATAGCTCTACTAGAAGTAAATAAAATCTAAGAAAAGTAGGCTTACTTTATTAAGTAGACTAATTTCTTTAAAGCTTTCTAGTATATAGCTAGTAACTATCTTAGTTACTATAATACTAAACTTTTCTACTAGAAATTCTCTAATAAGCCTAAACTTTCTAGTCTTAATATACTTCTAGACTAAACTTCTTTATCTAAAGATATTAGTAATTAGAAGTTTAATTATACTAGTAGTAATAAGATTTTAGTGTAAAAGCCTCTAAAGAGACTTATATATATAAGAAATAGAAGTTACTTTTATATCTACTACCTAAACTCTACACTATTAATATATACTATACCTAATTATTAAATAGTGCTATAGTTAACTATTAATTACTTAGTATCTTTACTCTACTATCTTAAGTCTTCTAGAATATAGTCTTAATTAAGACACTATCTTTTATAGAGTATAGAAATATTATTTAGCTTAAATCTTATATTCTAGAGTTAACGTAGTAGAAAATAGCTTAGAGGTATACTTTTTTATATAAAAAACTATATAGATATATATATACTTATATAAACTATAAGCTATATCTAAGAATTTTTAATATAGTTAAAATTTTAACTTTTTTCTTTATTTTTTCTTTTCTTTTCTTTTACTATTAGTTAATCTAGCTAGAGAACTAGCTATAGTCTTTTTAAAGAGAGAAGTATATATAAGAATATAGTTTTTATAAATTTTAGAGGTTTACTTAAAGCTATTTTCTTACTTTAACTTTAAATATTTTTATTTTTAAAGCTACTAAACTTTACTAAAGCTACTAGACTCTACTAAAGCTACTAAACTCTACTAAAGCTACTAGACTTTTTAAAAGTAATATTTACTACTATAAGCTAGTACTATCTTATACTAGCTTTTACTAGCTTTCTCTCTCTTTTTCTATATAGATCTAGCTAGACTTTTTCTCTTTTAGATTTTATATCTACTATTCTTAACTCTAAATATAAGCTATCTTCTAACTAGCTTATCTTTCTACGCGTAAAGTTTATCTTATACTTAGATTAGTTTATAGACTTTATACTAGCGTAGCTAAACTTACTTAGTTTTTTTTTAGTATTATATAATTATATAAAGCTAGTACTAGTACTAGTTAATAGTCTAGATAGCTATTAGTAATATATAATAAATATAAAGTAGTTAGCTTATTATAATTATATATATAGTAATTATTATAAAGATAGAATAGATATAAGTATTATAAGTTATAAATCTAAGCTTATATTAGAGATTTTTTAAGTTTACTATTAGATAATATAGTAATATATTATTACGTAATTACGTAATTACGTAATTATATAATTATATAATTATTTAATTTTAAAAAAAGTACGCTATAGACCTTATCTTTTAGATCTAGAAAGAAATAAATAAAGTAAAGTATAAGATATTTATAATACTAAGTAGAAGTAAAAGAATTAAAATAAAAGTAATATAATAAGTATATATTATATAGTATAAAGTATATAGCTAATAAAAGCTTATACTAGCTAGCTTATAGATAAGCTATAAAACTTTTACTAAAAAGTTAGTATCTTAAACTAGAAGTTAAAAATTATAGTACTATATATAAAGCTATAGTATAATTTTACTCTTATACTAAAGTAAATTCTATACTTTAGAAAGTTAATAAATTTAGAAATCTATAATTAAGATTTAATAGTAACTTTAGCTTTTCTATATTTAAGTATATATTCTATTTTTAGTATTAATCTTAGTAATAATTTAAGTATATTTATAATAAATTTATTAAAAAATATTTACTTTTAGATTTATTTAAAAGCTTCTATTCTTTTAATAGATATCTTAGAACTATACTTTACTACTATATATTAGATAGACCTATCTTACGTACCTTATCTACGCGCTTACGCGCATTAGGTAATACTATACAACTGTCTTATTCCCGGAGACGCTAAAGGTTAACAGGCTTACGAAAACCAACTCGTTCTGCACGTCCCAGATTTCTATTCACCAGCATCCCCCACGGTATTAAACGTCTTTCTTCGCCCGTAGTTAGTCTTTATCGCGATTACCCTGCACAAATGGCCAGTCAACGCGTCGACGCGAAGGAGGTTGCAGACTTGAACACTGTCATGGGTCGCAACCTTCAGACATGGCCTGGCGCGCGCGACATTGGGATACAAGAAGCCACCCTGAATGCTGAAGCTCGCCATCAAGATGCACAGCACACACACGACAAGCCAAGCCAGCCTGCTCTCGCCCGCGTACTTTCGCGTCGATCGGCAGCTTCATTCGACCCAGGCCCCGCTCCCGATGGTGGCCTCACAGCTTGGACCCAAGTCCTATGCACGCACCTAACTATCCTGACCACCTTTGGCTTCTTCACGTCATTCGGCGTGTATCAGACCTACTACGAAAACACACTCGGCATAGCTTCCTCGACCATTTCCTGGATTGGATCGCTTCAGGTATTCCTTCTCTTCTTCCTTGGCACTTTTACAGGCCGTGCTACGGACGCTGGACTTTTTCGCCCGGTCTACATCGCTGGTGCGTGCTTTCAGCTACTCGGTATCTTTACCTTAGCGGAGAGCAAAAGTGTTTGGCATGTCTTTCTCTCTCAGGGCGTATGTCTGGGAATTGCAAATGGGTTGCAATTCTGTCCGTCCATGGCCCTTGTCTCCACTTACTTTGTCAAGCGTCGTGCTTTTGCGCTGGGCTTCACAGCACTGGGGTCCTGCACTGGGGGCGTCATTTTCCCGGTTATCGTGCAGCAATGTCTACCCAGCTTAGGCTTTCCATGGACGATACGCATCATCGGCTTTATCATGTTGCTCATGAATGCCATCACCATCGGCTTGTACCGTACCCGGCTCCCTCCCAGGAAAAGCGGTCCATTGGTCGACTGGGCGAGCTTCACAGAACTGCCATATGCTCTGTACTGTGCTGGTGCCTTTTTCAGTTTCTGGGGGTTGTATTTCGCTTTCTTCTACATTGGAAGTTATGCGCGAAATGTTCTTGGTGCCAGTTACCAGCAAAGTATCAATCTGCTTCTCGTGCAAGTATGCATGGGGTTTATCTTTCGCCTACTGCCGACCTACTATGCCGACAAGGTTGGTGGGCTTAATGTTCTTATACCGTTCGCGTTTGTCTGTGGTATCATGATGTTCGTATGGATTAGAATCAACTCCATCGTCACCCTGTACATATTTGCTGTCATATATGGAAGCGGGAGCGCCGTTATCCAGGCGCTTTGGCCTGCGGTAATCGGAAGTATGAGTCAGGAGAGAGATCTGAAGAAGTCTGGGGTGAGGATGGGCATGGCCTTCACCGTGGTGAGTATATCGAGTTTTACAGGTCCGCCACTAGCTGGAGCGATTATCCAGAGTCACAATGGCAACTACACGTATGCGAATGTTTGGGCGGGTCTGTCTTTCTTTGTAGGAGGGTTTCTTTTACTTGCTACTAGGGTGTCGCTGGTAGGCTGGGACTGGAAGGCAAAAGTCTAGAGGTAGCTTGCATTGAGCGTTCCTTGGCCTACCTTTCGTGCGTTGCCGCGATGTGTTCAGGATGACTAGGATTGGGGGGGGTACAAGGGAACATGTTCCGTGCGATCTATGGGAAGATCATGACTTGCGACGTTCTTGCACTATCCTTCCTATTTATCCTTGAGCGTAGTGACCCTTGCTAATAGGCCGGGGTCTTCTCTCTCTTTGTCCATCTTGGCATGCCAATCCGCCTCGGCCTTGGCTGCATTTTTGCGAACCCGCGCAGTGTTCCACTTCATATAATAACAGCAAAGCGGGAAGAAGATTGAGTCTACCACAGCCCAGGCAGATAAGATTCCAAAGTTCAAGCCAACTCGTGGATGCAGATCGAACAGGATTGACCGTGTGAGCTCGACGATATTGTGCATCGGCCAACCATAGCCCCAGCGATAAAAGCTCGGTGCAAGCTCGAGGGCATAAAACCCAGTGGCGACATTGCTGATGACCCAGAAAATGAGCCACAACGCTGTCCAAGGGGAGCCCAGCAGCATGGCCATATTCTCGCTCGCAAGGCCAAAAGCAATCATTCCGATCCAATTGCCCATCCAGTATACCAAGAAGGTACCTCTGCCATACGCGTTAGGGTTACCGGCAGGCTGATTGTGGGAGGCAGTAGGACGGTCCATGGGCATAAGGTAGGCGAGGCTGACAAAGGAGTAGACGAGAGAGAGAAAGAAGTAAGATGCGACCGTCGCGATGTAGCGCCACACGATAAGCTGATAGAAGTGCAGCGGTGGATGACCTTTGGGCGAGAGGTACTTCAGATGGATAGGTAGGAAGAACGTAAAGCTAAAGAAGGAGATGATGACTAGATAGCGGTGTAAGATATTAGTATATGTCACATGCGGTTCGTACAGGAACATTGCTCACTCAGGTATATAAGGCCAATGCTAACCGCGGGTGTAGCAATAGGCGGTCCAAAGGGGCGCAAGTCGTTGACGGTGAACTCAATGCCGGGAGAGAGAGCTTGGGGTGCGATGTCTAGGCGCATGTCCGTAACTGAAACGTTGTTCTGGAGAAGATGTGCGATCCACGCGCGGCCAAATTCGGTGACTACGCGCTTCTGGAGGGTGTTAATACTGGGTACAATGTAAGTCGAGGTGGTAATTTGATCGCGCGCCGAATTATAGATGATCTGGCAGGCACCCAAGGGATCGTAGCTCGCGTTCCCCAGTTTCACTGCGGCATCGAGCATTGCTGTGGCGTTGGAATTGATGATGACGGCCGCCCAGGCATGGAAGTCGTAAACTTCGTTGCGTACGTTCAGCGAGTTGTTGTTGAAGTCTTCGGGAGACGCAAAGGTGTAGCCAGGCACCACTCCATCTTCCTCCATAATGCTGCGAACAGTGCGAGTGACAAACGGACCCACGAAGGGTGCGACCCCGGTAAACGGTGGCTGGCCATCGAAGTCTACAACGGAGATGTTCAGACCCCCCACGTTTGCATTTTGACGAAACAGTGCACCCCAGAAAAGGCAAAGAAAGGCCATGATGGCAATGGCGAGAATGAGATTTGTACGAAGCCAGAGCCTGATCACGTGTAGCCTGACACCGGCCATGGACGAGTGAAAGAACCCGACAGGCGCCTGTTCTTGCACGATCCTGCGGCTACTCTTTGTGCGGCCACGCTGCAGCGTTGTTAGCCTATTGGGAGCGGCGGTGGTGCCATGCACCGTCTCAGTCTTGACACCCGTGGTCTGCTGCTCCAGAGGAGTAGAGCTGGCGGCGGCGCAAGCTTGTATTCCCAGCTCGGACTCGCTAGATGAGCTGAAATCGTATTCGTGATGATATCGTAGGGCGATCTAACATCCAAGTGTGGAATGAGACATGTTGGGCGCTATGATTAATAACCTACTAGACATTTTCACTGCTTATATTTCCTAAGGCCCTAACACTTAGTGCTTGCTGTAGGTTGCTAACGGATGTACGCTAAAGTGACGCTAGTTCATTTGCAGTAAGATAATTCGACGGTTCCGTCTCCAGTGAACGCTACCTACCTAGGTACCTATGTAGTTACCTACCTAGATAAGCTTCACTCCCGAGGTCTTGAGTTACGGCCGATGTAGCTAATACCAAAATCATTGCTCAGCATTCTAGGTAAACTAATTCAAGCTATTTGAACAGTTCAGTAGAGATTCCGCTTGTGAGCCCAACAATCAGAGCTGCGCGTGTGGTTCCCAGATGGTACGAAACCCGAAATCGGTATAGCTTGGTGGCTGACATAAGCCCGGGAGAATCCAGGAACCACCTGAGCACGGATCCGCTCAATCGCGCCGCATGCCAACCGCTCAACTCTCATCATGACGGACGCGGATACCTGTGGCTTCAATTACTGCCTTTGCGGGGAATCGGGCCTTCGGTGCATCGCTTCAGACCCATCTACAGAATAGGCATGTCGGGCAGGGGGCGCAGAGGCGGTCGCAGCGATAGAGGTGGCAGAGGACGAGGCAGAGGCAAGACGCGAATAGTATGCTACCGCCAAATCGCGAGACAATCGCGAGACAATCGCCACAACCAAACACTACTAAAATATGCGCAGTGGGAGTGGGAAGCATACACGCCTGGCGCCGAGGTGTACGACCAGTTATGGCGCATTCGCAAGGAGCCTGCCACTGTCACCGCACGACTACCTAACGTCTGCCCTATGTCGAACGCACGAACGCGAATACTCCATCGCCGACAGACCGAGGACCGCTTCAAGCGGGAGCTATACACCGTAGAGGTCACATATACGGGCGGACCGGGGAGCGCACGGGACGGTATTGCCCTTACACAGCTTGAGGATGTGGACCTGCAACGCATACTGCAGTTCGTTTCTCCAGCTGAACTGGAACGATATGAAACTGAGCAGTTCAGGCTCGAGGCAGAGGCAGAGGCCATTGCTATGCGCACCGAGGCCGAAGACCTGGCGCGTCGCCAACTGCGAAAGAATGCCAAAGGGCCAAACGCCAGCAAAGGGAGCCGCATGCTCAGCGCGCTCGCCTTCTCTGTAGAGCCGACCCCACGTTCACGGGGTCGACCGAGAGCCACACGCGGAAAATGCAGGGGAAGGGCGAGAGGTGTAGAGCCAACAAGAGGCCTCGTCGTAAGCTCCCGACAGCTCAAGAACGACATGCACGAGCAGCTGGTAGACAGCGAACCTATGGTGTTCGATCGCACGACCGAACACGTCGGACAACCCACGCAGACATCGCCCAACACCACACGCTCAGCTTTTGTCGCCAACAGCGCTCTTTCGGTATCACCAATAGCCAGGAGAGTATCCATCTCTGTCCCTCGACGGGAACTTTCAGAAGTTTCCGAACCTTCCGAACCAGAAGATGTGGACTACTTAGCGCTCAGCGACAATGATGCAAGATCTACAAGAGGCGACTTACCATCGCTCGCAATCGAGGTTGGGAATGCGGGCAGCAGTAAAGATCGTCCGTCCTCTAGCCCATCCGGGATCGAGAGCACTCTTCCATGTCAACTTCACCCCATCATACCCGCTTTTTCACCGTCTGCTGATAACGTGCTCCAAGAAGCTCCAACGGCAGCTCCATTTTCCGCGCGAGACTCTGGCTCCCCAGCTCCATTGGATTCCAGAGTGGCGGACGTCCTTCTGCAGACAGCGTCTTCCTCTAATTATTCAGCGCTTGCTGCATCAGACCAAGACGACATAATACCCCCACAACCCGCTTCGCCGCAATTTGAATCGGACGGATACGTCGGCAGCCGAATAACATCTATGCGCACATTGTATCCGGGACAACAGTCGCTCGAACACAACAACGAAGACGATGCAGAAGCGGATGCAACGGAAGAGTTTGCTGTAGAGGCCATCGTGGCGCATTTTCACGAGCACGAGAAGAACTACTACCTCGTCAAGTGGGAGGGATACGAAGACAGCCATGATTGGCTTCCTGAAGAAGATCTTGAGGGCGCTGCAGACCTGGTCACTGAATACAAGGAGCGGATTGGATGGAGGAACAAGAAAGTCGAAATAAGATGACATGATGTAACGAATGGGTTGAATGTAGATATGGGCTTCAATCTCTTAGTTGGTTGTCAGAAGACCAGGCATGTTGCCATGTCCCAATGCCTCATCTGCACCGTATCCATGTGCCTGCATCAGACGTTTCGAATTCCATCCACAGGGCCAGTTGAAAGAGGAGTGCGTCTCGGACAGACCCGTGTGTTGATCTGCTTACGTATATTGACTTACCTCCCTTGCTTGTTTCAGATCTGATGATGTCGTCGCAGGATAATGTGGTTCGTGGGGCAACAAAGCTCGTCGCGGTGAACTCGTCAACATTGTAAGTTTGCCACACTGCACACCAACAAGATCGTCCCACCGCGGCATGCTCCTCATCTTCAAGTACTAGTTCCAGGTTCCCATGACGCCCAGGTGAACTCCGAGACGCTCCAAGGATTAGACATGACGCGAATTGATCGCGCCACACTGCAATGGTCCGCTAGAACCTTGCTCCCGAGGTCTGAAGCAGATTGATGATCAAGGCCTTAACAGGCTTCTACGGTAACATAGCAGACTAGGGTGTAAGTTGGTGTATACATTAGATGTAACATATGCAGAACGCGACCGGAGTTCTATAAGCCGCCGGAGCGAGTCACGTGACGCGATGTCTCCAGGGTTCAGCCGAGGTCGTGGCTGAGCTGCGACATGCCACAACACAACACAGCGGCCACCGTCACTCTTGTACGCGACACAAGCATGTCGTCTTCTACGCGCTACGCCTACCCCTTTGCCGCCTCTCCCGACATCATTCGCTCGCACCAGAAAGACGCCTACTTCTCCGGCGTGCTTCTCGATCAGCTCTCGACGCTGTTGCGCAAGCTCTATGGCGCGCGCACGTCGCATACGTATGCGTCCGAGACGCGTGTAGCCGGAGAAGTCCTTTACCTCGGTCTGACGACGCTGATAGGGAACCGGACCCTGGGCGAGGAATACACAGACATTGTCCAGGTGGAAAGCGAAAGCGGACGCCTGCCGGCGCTGGGCCGCAGAGCTGGATACATACTCGGCTGCATCTTGGGGCCATATGTGCTCGGGAGGGCATTGCCGGCCTTGAGGCGGCGAGTGCGCGCAAAGCTCGAGGCGAATTTGCGGTGGCATGCACGACAACAGGCACGGGCACAGCATCAGGCACAGCAGAGTGGGAGCAAGACACAGATAGGGCGACCGTTGGGCATGCGCGTACAAAACTACCTACTCCGAAACCTCGACACCATTACATCGCCATCACCCGTGTACGCTCTCTCGTTGGCAACGTTTTACTTCTCCGGGAGCTACTACCACCTCTCAAAACGGATATGGGGGCTCCGGTACATCTTCACGCGCCAGGTGACCGAGGGCGACAATCGCGCAGGCTACGAAGTCCTGGGCGTATTGCTAGTCCTACAGATGGCTGTACAGGCTTACCTACACGTGCACAATACTGTCACCTCTTCGACAGCGGCAGTGGGTGGCGGCCACCCGCAAGGCACGTCGGCCATTGTCGGTGGCGGCGCAGAAGTGTCTCTGGATCCCAATGCTTACAGCGCCAACAACGCGCTACTATTCGACGCAGCGTCGGCGGTGCCCATAGCGGCGCCGTCCGACGTGCAAAAGTGGACACAGACACCAGCGTTGGACAAGGCAAGATACGAGCTGGAGGGGGAGGAAACAATGGGATGGATTGGCGGCGGCAATCGGAAATGTACGCTGTGCCTGGAAGAGATGAAGGATCCGAGTGTGACGACGTGTGGTCATGTCTTCTGTTGGACGTGTATCGGGGACTGGGCGCGGGAGAAGCCCGAATGCCCGCTTTGTAGGCAGACGTGTCTAGTGCAGCATGTGCTCCCGCTGAGGGGGTAGGCGGGTGGCGTGTACAATCACAATATCTTCTCGGCCTCATCTATCAGTCGCTCTACCTGGAATGCGCTGTCTCCGCGGGTGAACATGTCGAGAAGCTGGCTGCGGCCCTTGCCCTCTTCCGTCTGCACGTAGAACTTCTGCATGCACATGACGAGCCATCTGGCGTCGTCGACGGATACGCCCCTGTTCTCAGTGACCAAGCCCTGGCCCAGGACCAAGTTGTGGGTCTCGGCGAGCTCGTGGTGGAAGGTGACGGTGGTGTGGGGACTGGCGAACTCGCCCCTGAGCTTGAACTCTGCCAGTGTCGTGAACATGAGCGTGGTGGTATCGACGTGCGGGTGGGAGAACTGGAGATAGTGCAGCTCGGCGGCTTGCTGCGTCTGAGGCGGCTGCTGCGAGGCCGATGGGGCGTCGGCGGGTATCTCGCGGGGGACAGGGAGGACGAACGAGGGGTGCTGTTTGGCGCTGCGAAGGAGCTGGGAGAAGGTGGTGGCGGGGACAGCGAAGTGGATGCTCTGCGGGTTGGCAGCGTGGCGTAGGCGCCACAGGGCCTGGACTTCCTTGCTGGGGAGCGCCTGGACTTTGGCGAGGTCGAGGAACGAGTTGAGCGTCTTGACGCCCGGCGGCGGGGCCGTAGGAGAGCCTGGCGCAGCGGGCGGCGGCGGCGGAGGTGAGGGCCAGGGAGTCTCGGGCGGCGGCGTCAGGGGCGCGGTTGCGCCGGGCACTATGGCCTGCTTGCGCAGCTCCTCGATCTTGTCCTTGTACTGCTCCTTGAGCTCGTCGAGGTCCTTGAGGCCCTGTTGGCGCGCCTTGTGCTCGAGCTTGTCCCGGTACTTGGCGAGGATGCGCTCTTGCGAGTCGTGCGTGGCGAGGAAGCGGACGTCGTGCACCTGCGCCCAGCGGCGCTGGACGGCACGCGGGCTGGCGAGCGGCTGGCGCAGGGCGTGACGCAGCGTGGGGAGAAGCATGGTGGGCGTCGAGGAAGCAGCAGCGGGGGTGCAGAGTGAAGGGAAATTGCTGCGACGACGACGGCGGACGTGCGCCCATGCCCGCCGCTAGCGCGCGGGAGTAGCCACGGCGCCAATGCTGCTACTGCGACAGATCACGGCATATCGTACATCGCATATCGCATATCGCATATCGCATACCGCATATCGCATACCGCATAGCGCACCGCGCATCGCGCAGACCGCCGACCGCCTATCCATCCCGCCTCCCCTCGTCCGCCTCGACGGGCTGCTGCCAGCGGGCATGGGCGCAGTCAACAGCAAGGCCGGCGACGCAGGCGCCCTCTATCTGCGCGACCAGACTCGATGTAAGCCGCCGCCTCGATCCAGCTCGCCCGCTCGCCCGCTCGCCCTGCTAACCCTCGCGTGCAGTCTCCGTCGCCGCCCTCACCATCACCAACGCCCGCAACCGCACGCTACTCCACGTCTCGCCCAACGCCTTCCCCGCCGCCCGCTATGCCGCCAAGCGCGAGCCGGGCGACGACACCCTCATCGACTTCGTCCAGGACCCCGACGCGCTGCCCTACGCCGATGGCCCGCCCGCCTTCCTGCTGCGCCTGCCCAGCGACGACGAGCTGCTCTTCCACTTCACCTTTGTCCTGCGCCAGCACCTCGCCGTCCCCGCCACCTACACGCCTCCCCCGACTGCCCACGGCGCCCCCACGGGCCTCGTCGACACCCACATCCATGGCCTGACGTTTGTCTTTGCCTCGAGCGAGCGCGACCTCGACAATCTCGTCACGCGCGAGTTCCACGCCAACCCCAACCTCCACAAGAACCCCCAGGTCGAGCTGGTCGGCGACTACTCCACCGCCGGCCACTCGTCGGTCCAGTTCCAGTGGTCGTGGAAATGGACTCCGCCCCGCGCCCCCGAGTCGCGCCCCGGCGGCTGGCGCACCAGCTGCAGTGTGTGTAGCCCGCCTCGTCTGCCACTCCGTCGCCGCAACTGCTGACCCCCTCCAGTTCGTCGAGTATGACCAGCGCGCCCACCGCCTCGAGACGCTGGCGAGCTTCACCGTCTGGGTCCAGAGTCCGTACCATCCCCCGCCCTGCCCCCAACATCCGCTGACTACAACAGACACGCCGCGCCAGCTGCAGAGCCCAAAGTCGCCCTCGCCGCGCCTCGAACTTGGCGTCCCTCCCCGCCTGCGCGTCCCCTCGGCCCAGTCGATAGAGTCTCGCGTCAGCGACTCGGCAGGCGAGGACCGCGAGTGGGACGCGATACCTCCGCGATCGCCCATCTGCGAACCCATCCCCGAGCACAGCCTGGGCCTCGTACCGAGCCACACCACCACACTGGCGAGCGGCACCGCCTCAGTCAAGCTCGACGTCTCACGCCCCGGTGAAGACCTCAGTCAGACCGACGATGGGCCGCTGTTTCGCGCCACGATGAAGTCACTCGAGCAGAAGACGGGCAACATGCGCACCAGGTGGAAAAAGGTCCTCAAACGCGCCGAGTCCGCCATGGAGGCCCAGGTCGCATGCAACAATGCCATGGCCGACCTCATGGACGCGCTCAGAGAGGCCTCGTCGTCCAATGCAAACGCAGTGCAGCCGGCCATTGACCACTACTTTGACAAGATTGCCAAGGAGATTCTGGGCTACGAAAAGTCCAATTCCACAAACATCCAAAAACTCATCATTGATCCCATATACAAGCTTTACAATATCGACATCAAGCAGGCCGAGACGAAACGCAAGGACTTTGAGGAGGAGAGCAAAGACTACTATCAATACCTAGGACGATATCTCGGCCAACGGCAAGACTCACTGAAGGAGAAGAAGCGCGCCGAGACCGACTCAAAATACCAAGCCAAGAGGCGCAACTTTGAGCTGAAGCGCTTCGACTACTCCTCATTTATGCAGGACCTGCATGGAGGTCGGAAAGACCAGGAGGTGCTCTCCCACCTTACGCAATATGCCGATGCCCAAGCCAAACGCTATCTTGAGACGGCGAAGAAGATCGAGACCATGCTGCCGCACCTAGAGGCCCTGAGCTGCGAGGTCAAAGAGGCAGACAAGGAGTTTCAGATCCAGAGGACCGAGCGCGAGGAGAAAAGACGAGCGCTGGAGACAATTAAAAAGACTTTCGATGAGGTACCCGTGCCCTCCCTCACATCTCCCGCAGCATCAACAGGCAGTGTGCCGAAAACAACGTCGAGGTCAGATCCAGAGCCGCCTCCTGGCCGCAAGGGCAGTCTTGTACCCATGTTTCAAAGCACAGTCATGCCGCCCCAGACTATCTCATCTACAAGCATTCCCTCCTCCATAGCGTTACCGCAGAGCCCCGAGGCTACCAAGGCGAGCCTGGCCATGGCGGCCCCGCAGCCGGACAAGTTCAAGGGAATCAGGGATCTCGAAGAAAAGGACCCCGCTGCAATGGCCGAAGCTGGTTCGGGTGCGCACCGCAAGGAAGGTCTTCTGTGGGCCCTCAGCAGGCCCGGAAGCCATGTGGATCCCAAGGGCCTGAACAAGCAAGCCTGGCATAAGTAGGTATAGCCTCTTTCAGTCGGAAGCCTGCTGACATTATCCAGGTTCTGGATCGTCCTTGATCAGGGGAGGCTTTCAGAGTACACCAACTGGAAGCAGAGTCTAGAGCTGCACATGGAACCAATCGACCTCCGCATGGCCTCAGTAAGGGAAGCGCGCAACGCAGATCGCCGGTTTTGCTTCGAAGTCATCACCCCCCAATACACGCGAGTGTACCAGGCAACCAATGAAGAAGACATGAAGTCGTGGATCAGTGCAGTCAACAATGCTTTGCAGACAGCTGTTGAGGCGACAGGAAAATCGGATCGGCCATCAACAGACTCGCTGCCTGGACAGACGCACCGAGATATTGCATCAGTGCTCACGGGTAAGAGTCCATCAATGTCAAGTCATCGAAACACGTACGGCTCCAAGGCACCGGCGCGGCATGCCACCGTAGGTGATCGACCTGGCGGATACCGGCGAGAGGAGGCGTTTGGCGATGAAGGTAAGCTGCTTAGGCAGGTAAGAGACGCGGATTCCAGCAACAAAATGTGCGCAGATTGCGGTACGGAGATCAAGGTGGACTGGGTTTCCATCAACCTCGGCATCATCATTTGTATCGAATGCAGTGGCATACATCGGTCACTCGGCACCCACATTACAAAGGTGCGTTCTTTGACTCTGGATGTCACGTCCTTCACTCCCGATATCATCGAGATACTGCTCAAGATCGGCAACCGCGTCAGCAATTCCATCTGGGAAGCAAGACTGGAACCCGGGCTGAAGCCGGGGCCAATGTCGACAAGAGAGCAAAGGCTGCATTTCATTACTTCAAAGTACGCCGATCGGACCTACGTAGCACCCATAACACCGAACATGTCACACTACGCAAATCCAGAGGAGACGCTTCTAGCGTCGGTTAAGAAGAACGACATTCAGAACGTGCTCTACGCTCTAGCTCTGAGGGCAAATGCAAACGCACGCGACCGATCACGAGGCACACACGCCGTGTTTCTAGCGCTTGCAGCCGCCGACCCAGCATCTCCTTCAGCGACGGCATCACCAGCAAGCTCGCCAAGCTCAGCGGCTCGCCCAGGCACAGCGCAGCCTAGCCGCAAAGCGTTCCCCGTAGCGGAGCTGCTGCTGCAAAACGGGGCCGAGCTGCCAATGCTGCCAGCACCCATTCCCCTCGGCCACTCGGCACGAAGCTATCTTGACTTCAAGGCAGAGCAGCGTGCTGGCAAGCGGCCGGCACCCATGGTGGGCAGTCAGGCCGCACCCAGCGCAGAGAAGGCTCCGTCTTTGCCGCCCATCATGGCGGGCAACGGCAGCTCTCCGTCGGAACGAGCGCGCGAACGGGATGCGCGGCTGCAAAAGCGAGTCTCGGCGAGCGGAAGGTTGGTCAAGACTCCGAACGTCGACTTGAGTGAAGGTAAGCGCGGCTCGTAGAGCTAGCCGATGCTTACATGTTGTGTCTTGCTGTAGTGTCTACCTTCCCTGGGCGGCGTGCGGCCTGGTGCGATGGGCGTCAACGGGCTGAGGGTGTCCTGGTGCATGTGACGAGACGGATGGGGGCAATCTAGTGCACGTTGGATCAGGCGCATTGCGGTTGTGTTGGATAGACCATGTTTCGCGGGCGGCAACTGGTTTTGTTTGGGCGTGTTGTGTGTGTACTGTAGTGTAATGAGTAATTCACGACGTGGCCAGCCTGCGAGCCAGACGGGCGTGACTGTGGTGAAGTGTTGGCGCGGACCTCGCATGGAGCTAACGGGCCCGTGGACCCCACTCGAGGGCTAGCGCGCACCAAAATTACCTGGGTCGCAAAGTTATCCAAACCGCACCCCGCCGCTGTATTGTAACTACGACCGCAACCATCACCGCAACCATGGCCTCGGCATACTCGAACCTGCCCATGGACGGCGACGACGAATTCGACGAGAGCCAGATCGACTTTACCGACATCGAAGATCAGTTCCAGGTACGGCTCGACGAGGGGCTCGACGCCTTTGTCGTCATCGACGGGCTGCCCGTGGTGCCCGAGGACAGCAAGGCCAAGCTCGTCAAGTTTGTGCTGAGGAAGCTCAACAGCGTGGGCAAGGTCAAGGACGACGGCGTGCACATGCCCGTCGGCGAGGCGGGCAAGACGGAGGGATATGCCTTTGTCGAATACAGCGCGCCCGCCGAGGCCGTCGCGGCGGTCAAGCAGCTCAACGGGACTGCCCTCGACAAGAGGCACACCATGGCCGTCAACAAGCTCACCGACATCGACCGCTACGGCAAGGAGGGCCGCATCGACGACGAGTACCACGCCCCCGAGATCCCGCCCTTTGAGCACAAGGAGCACCTGCGCTGGTGGCTCGGCGACCCGGACAGCCGCGACCAAATGGCCATGTACCGCCAGGACAAGGTCGGCGTCTTCTGGAACGACAAGGAGGACCAGCCCGAGCAGGTGGTCGACCGCGAGAACTGGACCGAGTCCTTCATCCAGTGGTCGCCCCAGGGAACCTACCTCACCTCCATGCACGCCCAAGGTGTCCAGCTGTGGGGCGGCAAGGCCTGGAGCCGCCAGAAGCGCTTCGCCCATCCCGGCGTCAACCTCGTCGACTTCTCCCCCAGCGAAAAGTACCTCACCACCTGGTCCCACCGCCCCCTCCAGGTCGACGAGAACCACCCCGTCCCATCGCTCTCGCTCGAGGAGGACGGCAAGAACTACATCATCTGGGACATTGCCACGGGCAAGCCTCTGCGCTCCTTTGCTACCATTGACGTCCCTGGCGGCATCGATGCCGAGGGCAACCCGGTCAAGAAGAAGCTGCAATGGCCGACGTTCAAGTGGTCCTCTGACGACAAGTATGTTGCACGCATGACCCAGGGCCAGTCCATCTCCATCTACGAGCTGCCGCGCATGAACTTGCTCGACAAGACTTCCGTCAAGATCGAGGGCGTCATGGACTTTGAGTGGGCCCCCGCAACGCCCCGCAGAGAAGGCATCAAGACGTACGAGCAGCTCTTCTGCTACTGGACCCCCGAGCTCGGGAGCAACCCCGCCAAGGTCGGCCTCATGTCCGTCCCGTCGAAAGAGATTGTGCGCACCCGAAACCTCTTCAACGTGTCAGACGCCAAGCTTCACTGGCAGTCGGAAGCTGCCTACGTCTGCGTCAAGGTCGACCGCCACTCCAAGTCCAAGAAGTCTCTCGCCACCAACTTGGAAATCTTCCGTGTCCGCGAAAAGGGTGTGCCTGTTGAGGTCGTTGACTCCATCAAGGACACTGTCATCAATTTCGCCTGGGAGCCCAAGGGCAACCGCTTCGTGCTCATTACCACTGGCGAAGTCATCCAGGGCGCCGCTGTTGGCCCCAAGACTGCCGTCTCTTTCTTCGCTCCCGAGAAGCTCAAGGGTGGCGCGCCTGGCAACTTCCGTCACATCCGAACCATTGACAAGAAGAACAGCAATGCCATCTACTGGTCGCCCAAGGGACGATTCGTCGTTGTCGCTGCTCTACAGTCGCAGCAGTCATTCGAACTCGAATTCTGGGACATGAGCTTCGACAGGCCAAAGGAGGAGTCCGAAAAGGGCGACAAGGAAGTCAATGCCAACTTGCAGCTCATGGATACGGCCGAGCACTACGGCGTCACCGACATTGAATGGGACCCGACTGGCCGCTATGTCGCCACAGTCGCTAGTGCCTTCCGTCATCGCGTATGTATCATCATCACTATTATGCTCTTTTGTCTCTGCTGACACGCACTAGATGGAGAACGGTTACCACCTCTACGACTTCAAAGGCACGCTGCTCCGCGAAGAAGCCATCGAAGGCTTCAAGCAGCTCCTGTGGCGCCCACGGCCCCCGACCCTCCTCTCCAAGGAGGAACAAGCCGAGATCCGCAAGAATCTGCGCAACTACTCCAAGGTCTTTGATGAACAAGATATTGCGAAGAAGAGCTCCGCCAACAAGGCTGTGGTGGAAGCTCGCCGCGAGATGCTGGATGAGTGGCGCAGGTGGCGCGAAGAAGTTACACAGAGGCTACGCGATGAGGGCGCCGACCTTGAGCTGGCATCTCTCAAAGGTGAGACGCCTGGTCAAGCGGATGATGGACATCAGGAAGAGATTGAGGAAATCGTAGAGGAGATTATCGACGAGACCGAAGAGGTTGTCAATTAGGTGGTCAAATGAGTAGAACCGAGTTGTGTGACAGCAATTTTAACCAGCATGCTAGGAGCACGTTGCTCCGGGCATATGGAATAACGAAGGTTACTAAGCTCACGTCCACTCACATCCGCCTTCTCCAATGTGTCCCTTGAATGGCGTTGCCGGCTTGTTTTTCGAAGATCGATCATGGTGGAATTAGGACTTACTTGCGTTCTACTTCGAGTGCGTGTGATAGTGTAACAATGTGCACACGAAGCTTCAACGCAATGTCAGCAGGAGCTGCAACTTGAAGCAAGGCCTAAGCCGTCGTTTGAGCGTCTGAGCCAGCCTTTGTCTCGCTGATGGTCCGCAGCTCGGGCGTCGCTCTTTGCTTTGATGCTATCTGACAGTTTCCCGGCCTTGCCTTCCGAGACAACGTAATGGTAATGTGTACATAGGCGATGCAATCAGTGACCAAGCGATGTCCTTCAATTGAGGCTTGTATTGAGATGAACTTGGGCTGTATTAAGGGTGCTTACGTGAAGGAGTGGGGACCTGCCTCCCGTTAGACATTAGTAATATGTGAGAGAGCGTTGCTGCGATAACATAGGATCTAAGTGACCGCTACACAGACTCAATTTTACAAGCTTGTACACCTTACACAGACGTGCTATGATAATTATAAAAGTTACAAGTATGTTACAGTCTAGCGATTAACCTATGCAATGTACCCAAACTTACTCTAGACTACGGTAATCTAGCTTATTTTCTCTTCCGCTCTTCTAATTTCGCTCTATAATCCTACTCGTGTTAGTACACTCTAAATCTCGCTCACCCTTTAGTCTCTGTGTGCTTACCTGACAGCTGATCCTTAAGCCCTCTTCTAAGCCGACTCGAGGCTTATATCCTAGCAGTAACCTCGCCTTCGAAATACTAACATAGCGGTCCCGACATCCGTCACTCACAATGCCCCGACTAAGCACACCCTCCGACCCTGTCACCCAGCTAATCCATTCGGCACAATAGCCCAGACACCATGTCAATCCTTCTGGAACCCGGACGTGGAACTTTGGAACATGGCCGAACTCCTTCCACACAGCTATGCAAAGGTCCCTCGCCGTGACCGGCTCGCCGTTGGTAATGAAGATGGCCTCTCCAGCAGCTGTTTGCGAATTTAACAAGTTTCCAACGGCGAGGACATGGGCGTCTGCTATGTTTTCTACGTAGACGAAGTCCTGGAGATTGGTCCCTGTGCCTAGAATAAAGGGTGTCTGGCCGGCTGGGATGCATGAGTGTATCGTAGGGATGCACACAGTGTCGTTGCGACCGAAGATGGGTGCTGAGCGCAGGGCGCAGGTGGCGAAGTCATTCGTATTTGCGGAGAGCACAAGGGATTCAGCGAGTGCCTGCTATGCATGAGTTGGTTATACAGTACGGAGGTGAAGTGTGCGTTGTCGTGGCTAGAGCAGTACAGGGAGGTTTCATACAAATTGGTGGAAGAGCAACGGTGAATCGGCAGTATTCTCTGCACATAGGAAAGAGAACGTGAATAGAGTAAAACTTTGTTACCTTGCTTTGTCCATAGCTCGTATGTACACCTCCCGTGGGCCAATGCTCATCTACATTCCTGAAGTCGCGATCCAACTCGTCCAACACGACAGTCACGCTACTGGTATACACAAAGGCTTTTGTACCGCACTCCCTACTTGCTTCGACAACATTCCTTGTTCCCTCGACGTTTGTCCTGAAGATGGCCCCTTTGCCCTTCATGGAATAGCGCTTCGTCCCCAGAGGGAACACACCCACTGTGTGAATGACGACGGCAGGTCGAGCTTCGGAAAAGACGCTGTACAAGGAAGATGGGTCCAGAATGTCGCAACGAACATAGCGTACAGTGTTGGTAAAGGTGGTGCTACCGAGCGAAGGCGGGTTAACGTCTATGACGGTGATGGCGTATCTTCGGGTGCTCAAGAGTGCGGAGACGACGGCGGTGCCCAGGAAGCCACAGCCACCCGTTACCAGAACGCGTGTTGGCTCCATTACAGCGCATGGAAATTATCGCGGATGTTATTGCATAGAACTTGGTATGTTGTGGTTGCGCGCCGTAGTCGTTGGCGGTCGACGTCGCGGTGGACCTCGGGAAGAGCAGGATACATGATAGAAGCGGGTCGCGTCCGAGGATCGCCGCGCTTTCCCGCTTCGCATCAAACGCTTGTAATGCCAAACGTGCATTATCGTTGCATGGCAAATATACACGTCTGGTATATTATAATTAATTGTACGTCATGCCGGGCAATTTTTAAGCGATGCGAAAGTCTGCAGTTTGTCGCTGGTGTTACACTGCCGCCAAATCAACTTTCCTATAACGTGGACTGAGCAGACAGAGGTTGATAACAGCTATATCAAGCGCAACTCGACGTCCATTTTACGCAGGTGTGCATTTGTTGTAGTGCAAGAATTCTAGTGAGTTGGCTTTTACAGCTTTGAATACCGCCTGTGCAATCTCTGATTGATTTGCGATGCAGGAACAACATCGATCACCAAAGAAAAATATTGCTTGATTGCCGGCGCCATGAGAGTCAACGAAAGCGAAGGCATGTAGTGAAAAGATCTGAACCCATGCTACGAGGCTAATTTTATCTAGCCATCTTGACACCTCGTCTGATCCTTGTGCCTTATAGCTTGCACCATGTCCCCACATACCACGAATGGATGCAAGATGAGGTAAGGCCTACCTAGCCTCCTATCTCTCCTAATATACGGCTGATTAGTGTGTAGGAATTGCAAACGCTTACAGCTTCTGAGCCGCTGACGCTTTCGGAGGAGTACGCTATGCAGTCCTCGTGGCGACGGGATGCAGATAAGTTGACTTTCATCATCTGCACTTCGCCACACACACCGCAAGCACTGTCGGATGTCTCTATACCTATTAGAGTCATTGGCAAGATAGACGACACGCCCAATCGTATGATTGGGGATGTGAACCTGTTTTTGTACCCGTCCGAGGACTGTAACGATGGCGCAGGGGAACAAGGCAAACACGAGACTGGGGAGATGGACGCGGTGGGCGAGTTGGAGATAATGATTGCCCGGCCTGACGCACGAGGAAAAGGGCTAGCAAAAGAAGCCCTACAGGCGTTCATCTGGTACATATCTACCTCGCTGCCAGCCATCCTGGACGAGTACGCGAAGGGAGCCAACAACAAAGACAAGCCCAAGTCTCTGAGCTACCTCCGTGTCAGAATCGACAAGGACAACATCCCGAGCCTCAGTCTGTTCAAAACGTTGGGCTTCAGCCAAGTTAGCGAACCTAATTACTTTGGGGAAGTGGAGCTACGGTCAGAGATTGCAAGGCACGGGATAGACAAAGCTTGTTTGTTGGCAAAAAGCGTCTCGTACGAAGACTGATGAACAAACATGTCTGAGATGAGTAAATCAAAAATAGGAGATTGCATGACACGACGCAAAGAAATGTCATTGTTGAAAGCACCTGGCAATGTACACGATATAAAACACACGCTTCCGCTACCGGGTCTCCTGAAGCGCGCAAATACAGACCCCCTCTCCGTCTATTGGTTCGTCTTGCCGGAAGTGTTTGGCTTGGGGACGTGGTCGAGAATGCTCTTGTTTGGCGGTGGCTGGTAGACGATCTTCCTCGTCTTCAGCGGGGCCCACTTGTACCTGTCGTGGCTGTTAGTCATGTGGGTAAAGTGGCGGAGCTGCAAATACTTGCCTCTTGACCCAGACACTGAGGGCGAACAGAACACTGGTGACGGCAAGGACCTTCCAGCCCATCTTCTTACGGTCGTCCATCTCGGGCTCGGCGGTCCAGTTGAGGAACTCGACGACGTCCTTGGCCATCTGCGAAGTCGAAGCCTTGGTGCCATCATCGTATTCAACCAAGTCGTCGTACAGAACACGGGCCATGGCGATTCCAGTGCCGGGGAAGTAGGGGTTGAAGTTGAGGCCTTCCTGGACAACGGCACCAGCAGGCGGCTCCTCGGGGTAGCCGGTCAGCAAGCTGAAGATGTAGTTGCAGCCGCCGTGGCGGGCCTTGACCATGAGGGACAGATCCGGAGGCAGGGCACCGTTGTTGGCAGCGCGGGCGGCCTCGTCGTTCTTGTAGGGAGCGGGCATGTAGTCGGACAGCTTTCCGGGGCGCTTCTCGATTTCGCCCTGGTCGTTGGGCTCTGTGTCGTATTCGTTCTCCTCGGCCAGGGCCTTGGCCTCGTCAACCGTCATGAACTTGCCGACGACGGCGCGGTAGGGCACACGCGAGATGGAGTGGCACGAGGCGCAGACCTCGCGGTAGACCTGGAAGCCGCGGCGGAGACTGTGACAGGTTAGGGGGCGGGCATGTGCGGTGCGGTGGGGAAGACGTACGCTCCGTGGTCGAAGGTCTTGTGCCACTTCTCGTGCTCCCACGGGTATTGGGTCGGGTGGAGGCTGTACAGGCACGACGTCAGTACATGGCCGCGGGCCGGGCTATCTGGGGCGCACTCACCCTTCTTCGGCGGGGGTCATGGCATCGACGTGGCGTCCGTAGAGGTGCCAGTACCAGGCAGTCGAGCCGACGGCGAAGAGAGTCGCTCCGGCGGGCAGGGCGTTGTTCTTCCAGGCCGAGGCGGCGCTGTCGGCGGAGGACCATGTCGAGGCGAAGCGCTGTATCACGCACTGGGTCAGCCAGATGATTCAATGGAAGCGGGGGCTGGCCCGAGTATGGCAGCCGGGCCAGCAGGGCGGCGACGCAGCTTGCGCCAGCTGCCGGGAGATGCTGGGCCATGCGGGAGGCGTACCGGTTTGCTCGAGGCATTGCGGGCGGCGGCGGCGGCGGAGCGTGCCGTGCGCAGTGGTGAGCGAGCCAACATGGTCGTGGGAAGCTGGCTCGGGGCTGGGGGAGACGCGAGCAATGGGTTGGCGGCGATGGTGGTGCGGCGGAGAACTGGTGCGAGACCATTTTCCAATTTCCAAGCTAACTAATCCACATCACGTGCGCTATCATTGGACGAGGCTGCCATGACGCCTCCGGACTGTATTTTGCTCTCGCACATCGCCTTGCATGCGAAGGCGAGTGTACTCGAGAGGTGCAGGCTGCGACTGGCAGTGCGGCATCACATGGCATGGCAGGCAGTGCAGAGGGTCCCGCGTGGAAGAGACTTCGTCCGTGATACGCAGCAATGTAGCCCTACTTCTATACCCTTTCGCTCATGCAGGAATTGCAAAAGGGCTCAAACGAGGGCTGCTTCTCTCTAGCAAGACTGGCAGTGCCGGGGCAGTGCCAGAACACACGGCGTCCCCAGGAGCGGGAGACGTCGTCGAGCTTCTTGCGTGGTGCCGGAACGCAACGCGACGTCGGCCTGGCTTATATAGTGGACACGGCCCCGATGCGAGCTAGGCTGCATCTGGCCGCGAAGAGAGCGCTGGAGGACGTCGAGCTCTCGCGGCGCAGGGGACAGGTCGCGACACAGCACACGAGAAGCCAGATGCACCGCTTCACCTACCATGGACGTCTTCTGGCCGCTCCCAGCCGCCGACTGAAGCCACGGCGGACGCTACTGCACACGCTCACACCGAACGCGCGACTCTCTCCTCCCCCCACCAACAGCCCTCGCCCGGTCCCTCGTCCCCCACCACCCTCCCGTCACCCTGCCCTTGTCCCCGCAAGGCACTGTTCCCACCGACGAAATATGTGCAAGCACTTCGGCGCAGAGGGCCACGCGTCCATCGACATCACCAAGGGTCGCGAGGTGCTGCCCGCCAACGTCAAGCCCGTCCACTACGACCTCACACTCGAGCCCGACTTTGCCAACTTCACTTACCAGGGCACTGTCACCATCGAGTATGTGCCCGTCCGCCCGTATGAGGAGGGCCCTGCTGACACTCGGCCAGTCTAGATGTCGTCGACGACACCACGTCCATTGCCCTCAACACCAACGAGCTCAAGATCCACTCGACCAAGGTCACGGCCGGCCAGCAAGTCATTACCGAGTCGCCTCATGTCACCACCGACGACGATGCGCAGACGACCACGGTCAGCTTCGACCAGACCATTCCGGGCGGTAGCCAGGCGAAGCTCACCATGGCCTTCGCCGGAGTGCTGAACGACAACATGGCCGGCTTCTACCGCTCCTCCTTCAAGGCTGCCGACGGCTCCACTACATACATGGCCACGACGCAGATGGAGCCCACAGATGCCAGGCGGGCGTTTCCTTGCTTCGACGAGCCCGCGCTCAAGGCCAAATTCACCGTCACCCTCATCGCCGATGAGAAGATGACCTGTCTCAGCAACATGGACGTAGCGTCGGAGAAACAGATCCAAAGCACCATCTCGGGCGGAAGGCGCAAGGCCGTCACCTTCAGCCCGACGCCTCTCATGTCGACCTACCTCCTGTGCTTCATTGTCGGTGAGCTCAACTACATCGAGACGAACAACTTCCGCGTCCCTGTGCGAGTCTATGCGCCAAAGGATCGGGACATCGAGCACGGCCGCTTTTCGCTCGAGCTGGCGGCAAAGACGCTGGCATTCTACGAAAAAACCTTTGACAGTCCCTTCCCGCTGCCCAAAATGGACATGGTCGCGATTCCCGACTTCAGTGCAGGTGCCATGGAAAACTGGGGCCTCGTCACATATCGTGTCGTCGACGTGCTCATTGACGAAAAGGTCAGCGGGGCAGCTACCAAGCAGCGCGTCGCCGAGACGGTGCAGCACGAGCTTGCCCACCAGTGGTTTGGTAATCTCGTGACCATGGACTTCTGGGACGGCTTGTGGCTTAATGAAGGATTTGCAACGTGGATGTCGTGGTATTCCTGCAATGTCTTCTACCCTGACTGGAAAGTCTGGGAAGGCTATGTTACAGACAATCTAGCCAGCGCACTCTCGCTCGACTCGCTACGAAGCAGCCATCCCATCGAGGTACCGGTAAAGCGCGCAGACGAGATAAACCAGATCTTCGATGCCATCTCATACTCCAAGGGCTCGAGTGTCATCCGCATGATCTCCAAATATGTCGGAGAGGACACCTTCATGGAAGGAATCCGCCGGTATCTCAAAAAGCACGCCTATGGCAACACAGAGACTGGTGACCTCTGGGCTGCCTTAGCGGATGCCAGCGGCAAGGATGTTGGCAAGGTCATGGACATCTGGACCAAGAAGGTCGGCTTCCCAGTCGTTACCGTCACGGAAGGCACTGATTCCATCCACCTCAAGCAGAACCGCTTCCTCCGCACTGCCGATGTCAAGCCAGAGGAGGATCAAACCCTGTACCCCGTATTCCTTGCGCTGCGGACCAAGGAAGGAGTTGACGAAGACTTGACGCTTTTCGATCGTGAAGCCGACTTTAAGCTCAAGGACCTCGACTTCTTCAAGCTTAATGCGGACCACTCTGGCCTCTACCGGACCTCGTACACGCCAGAGCGCCTACGGAAGCTGGGCATCTCGGCCAAGGAGGGCCTCTTGACCGTTGAGG
Organism: Alternaria infectoria; assembly: GCF_024043175.1. Classification (NCBI taxonomy): domain Eukaryota; kingdom Fungi; phylum Ascomycota; class Dothideomycetes; order Pleosporales; family Pleosporaceae; genus Alternaria; species Alternaria infectoria. The sequence goes on along the minus strand of NW_026250728.1, from coordinate 148,713 downwards.
ATCGAGCTGGCATGATTGCTGACGCAGGCTCGCTGGCGGCATCGGGCTACCAGAAAACGTCTGGTATACTCTCGCTCCTTGACAGCTTCAAACACGAAGCAGAGTTTGTCGTCTGGGGAGAGATCACGGGTCGTATTAGTTCCCTCCGGGGTGCATGGATGTTTGAGGACCAGAAGATCCGGGACGCTCTGAAGAAGTTCCAGTTGGAGCTCAGCGCAGAGAAGGCACATGAGCTGGGATGGACATTCAATGAAAAAGACGGTCACATCGAGCAGCAGTTCAAGGGTCTCATGTTTGGTGCTGCCGGTATCGCTGGCGACGAAGAGATTACCAAAGCATCCTTTGACATGTTCGACAAGTTCAAGGCAGGCGACAAGTCTGCCATTCACCCCAACATCCGCGGCAGCGTGTATGCCATTGTGCTAGCGAATGGTGGGCAAGAAGAGGTAAGCAGTGCTACGAGGATGAATGGAATGCAGGCTGACCAGACGCAGTACGATGTCATCGTCAACGAGACTCGGAATGCCGCTACAAGCGACGAGCGCAACTCGGCTCTTCGCGCACTAGGCCGTGCCAAGTCTCCAGAGCTCATTCAGCGCACGCTTGCCATGGCTCTCAGCGACGAAGTCAAGGGCCAAGACATCTACTTGCCCATTGCAGCATTGAGGTCACACGCGGAGGGCTGTCATGCGCTCTGGAAGTGGGTCAAGGATAACTGGGAGGAGCTGGAGAGAAGGCTCCCCCCTAGCCTGAGCATGCTAAGTTCGGTGGTTGCCATTACAACATCAGGCTTCACCCACCGGGAACACATAGAGGACATTGAGGCGTTCTTCAAGGGCAAGAGCACCAAGGGCTTTGACATGGCGCTGTCCCAGAGCATCGACGCCATCAGCGCCAAAGCCGCATGGCTTGAGAGGGATGCGGACGATGTCAAGACGTGGTTGAAGGAACACAAGTATCTGCAGTAGGCGCCCCTGTCGGTGCACTGTTGTGAGAAATGGCTGTACAATATAGATGAAGAAATCAAAGACCCATGCCGCCAACGCTATGAATAAGAGTGCGCGATACCCAGGGAGCCGGTGCGTGATGAAGCTAGCATGTACCATGAATCTGTCCAGAAGGGTGGCTACGTCAGCTTGCCGAACGTGGGACCGCCAGTTCGGCCATGGCTCTGTGAAGAGTACAATCGGAACGCCACCACCTCACGTTGACTTTGTGGCGCTCGAGCATTGTATCGCAATAGACACAGCGCCAGCCTCCACGATACTTGCAAGGGTTGTCGGAAGCTCGGTATCGAGTTGCGCGCAGCCGCCAGAGCCGTCATGGCGCAAAGGATGCCGCGATCCGGCACACGCGCAGAAGCGAACCCAGACGCAGACGCAGACGCGCTCGCGCTAGATGACACGGTAGAGCTCGAGCAGTTCCGCCGCTCACCCCATCCATACCTGCGTCACGGAGACCAAACACAGAGGCAGTCACCAGGCCCGACGCATCGCGCCCCTCGGCCCTCGCAGTCGCGACCCTCTTCCGAGCCTCCAGGCAAGACAATGCACGACAAGGACGGCAGGACACGCAGGAAACGGACACCGCACTCCCCGAGCGAAAGCGGCACCGAAGCCGACGACGAGGGCTACAGCCTCGTCAAGGCGCTGCCTGCTCCTCCCCTGCGACCGCACAAAGGCCTCCGCGAATCGCGGACGTCGGGCCCAGACGAATGGGCGAGTCCGCTGCTCACTCCCACACAGATCGACGACGAGGGGAGAAAGCTCTTCGAGGGCTACTTCGCTCGCACCAACCGGACGAGGCGCAAGGGAGACGCATACCAAAGCGACGACGACGAGGCGAGGAGGGCCAAGCAAAAGTATCTCCAGCGGCGGCGCAACGAGCTGGTCAGGCGAACGACCGAAACTGCATTGCTCGCGGGCATTGCCACGCTCGCCGTCCGCGGTTGCGACTGCTGGGTCAATTTGCTGGCATGGCATAGAGGTCAGCTCACCCCCCACGCATGGGCCCAAGGTCGTTAACCCGTGTCTAGTAGAATTGTTGACGCACGTTGCAATCATGGCCGGCGTCTTGGGACTGTATCCGCTTCGTCTTCTGTACTACTCATGGAGAAATCACTCTCGTCTCCGGCTTGGCCGTCGAATACATCTACCAGCCGCCTTCGATCCTGCCACCATCCTCTACCCCCCAATACTGCCCGTCCTCATTGCGCTGTCACTCTTTGCCTCATCACCAAAGCCTCTTCTACCCAACATGTTGCTCGGCTTAGCTGCGTTGCCAGCCAGACTTATTCCCTTCAGGAGCGCTACCTTGGGCTACTCTCCTCTGCACTGGCTGGTCTCCATCATGCCCCTGATCGCTGCCGAGAACACCGACATACCGTCTCGGCTGTTTGCACAGACACCATACAAACTCAAGTTACCCCCGCCTAACCAAGGTCTAGATCCCGAACTTCTGGTGACGTTGTTTGCTCTGCATCAAGCGCTGCTACCGCCGCTATACTACCTCACCACTACGAGCCTTCTACCAGCAGAGCTGCACCTGCTTTCAATTGGGCTTATCAACCTCCTCTTGTTCTCAGACACCCCTCAAGCAGCCATACTCGGTGTCTTACTGTGGCTAGGCGGGCTGGGGGTGTTTTTGCTCTGCGGCAACATCTTGAAGTGGGGCGTTGCACTTGCACGCATTCCGCGATGGAGGCTTCGACGTGCTGGCCAAGTCATTCGAGCTCGACAGAACTTCTTGCAGGTCTTGACCCGTAGTCTGGGATCCAAACGCGATGGAAGCGATTCCTGGAAAGATGTGAGTGACAGTGATGCGGATGAAGAACCCAGATTCGACAAGCCCCTCCAAAAGACCAAGAGCCTTAAAGTCAACGTTTTAGACTCGGTCAGACACATCAAACCCTGCATGGAGGGCAGCGAGCCGCGGTCCGCCGCCGAAGCGACAAAGACTGGTTTTCAGCAGTCTACTTCTGCAGCAGGGTCCACTCCTAACAGTGGACGTAAGCGTAGGAATACCCTCCCAGTCCTCGTTGCTGAAGACCATACGTCACAGCATCGATATTCGAACCGAAGACAGTCGGGATCGATTGTGCAGTCTTATTTATCGCTCACGCCCACCGAAGCCACAATGAGGAAATGGCTCTACGCTGGATACTTCTACGTGATTGTGGTAGGCCTGATACTGGGACCAATTCGGTATAGTATCGGCAAATATGCTCTTCACCAACACGAACCTTTTGGATGGGCCATCAGCTACCTCTTCGGCAATATATCACGCGTGCGGTGGGAAGTGTTCACGTGGGATTTGAACTGGTGGGTTCCTCTGCCGACAAGACGGCACGCAGATGACATGGCCCGACTCACACACCATCTGTCGTTGGCGGAATATGTTCGCCGCATAGTACTGGGAGAAGCGACTACGCGTCTCTTGCTGTGCGTGTACTGTGCAGGAACCATACTCGCTGGCCTCGTAGCGGTCTTTTCGCTTTCTGCAGTGGTAGAAGTCGACACACGCAGAAAGGTGTTCCACGGCACCATGGTGGCGATGCTCCTGCCGACCATCTTCATCGACCCTTGTTTTGTTGCGCTGGCGCTTGCACTGGTACTTGCGATATTCCTCCTCCTCGATCTGATTCGCGCCTCGCAGCTTCCGCCGCTGTCCAAGCCCATTGCCAGGTTCCTGACGCCGTACGTGGATGGCCGCGATCTCCGAGGCCCCGTGGTGGTGTCGCACATCTTCCTCTTGATTGGGTGTGCGATCCCGCTGTGGCTATCGCTCGCAGGAGTGGAACGGGCTGGCGACGAGCCGTGGCAAGGCTGGGAGGTGGAAGACAGGGACGTGAGTATGGTGGCGGGAGTTATATGTGTGGGCATGGGCGACGCAGCAGCATCCCTCGTCGGGCGGCGCTACGGGCGGCGGAAATGGCCCTGGGCAGGCGGCAAGTCCCTGGAAGGGTCCTTGGCGTTTGCAGTCGCAGTGTCGGCTGGACTCGTGGTAAGTAGAGTGTGGCTCCGCGTCGGGTGGGAAAGCGGTGCGGCAGGGCACAGGACAGAGGGCGAGTGGGCTCACGACGCATTGCTCACGCTGGGCAAGGCGGCTCTGTGCGCGACAGGCGCAAGCCTCAACGAGGCGGTCCTCACAGGCGGCAACGACAACGTGATCGTGCCAGTGATACTATGGGTGCTTGTGAGGGGTGTCAGGCTGTAGGCAGTCGACGCCGCCGCATCAGGCGGGCTGCAGGTACGGCGTAGATAGACGGGTCGACCCGACCATGAAGCCGGCCACATGGTCGTTCGCGCAGGGGAGCATGACTTGCATTCAGAATGCGTGCGACCAGACAAGAGGCATGTTGGAGCGTGCAGGCGGGCGATGTGGTGCTAGCGCATGAGGGGCACGCGTCGTTATCAAGCATCCCGGCCGGCTTCCTGCATGTGACACGCGCACGCCTGCCTCGAGCCACGGCGTCGGCCTCTTGTACTGCCTGTGGTGCTCCTCGCTCCCCCGACACGCTGCGCTCGCGATACCCTACATACTCTCCCACTCGTCTCTGCCGCCCTGCGCCGAACCTCTTCTCTCCCGCGCCCAGCTGCTCGTCGCGCCCTGCATCCCCGTCCCTCGGCCATCCATCACCACCATCGGCCGCCCTCGACCACCGCCCACCGCCCACCGCCCGCCTCCCGCCAGCCCATGTCCAACGCCCTCACGGCCGCGCTGTACCCACGTCTTCGCTGGTAGCTGACGCCCGGCTGCTCAGCCAGCGCCGCCGACCATGGCAACACCCCCCAACCCGCTCGCCCCCAGGCGGTCGGGCGCGTCGCCGCCAGTGTCGACGCCCGCAGCCACGGGCTCGGAGCAGGTCATCGGAAAGTTCAAGCGCCTGCATCACATTGGCAAGGGCAGCTTCGCCGAAGTCTACCGCGGCATTCACATTGTACGTTGCTGCCCTCCCTTGCCCGGGGCGTGCGCCGAGTGCTAACTGTCTCGCCGCACAGGAGAAGCGCCAGTCCGTCGCCATCAAGTCGGTCAATATGAACAAGCTCAACAAGAAGCTCAAGGACAACCTCGTCTCGGAAATCTCCATTCTGCGCAGTCTGCACCACCCGCACATAGTCTCGCTCATCGACTGCCACGAGACGCCGTCCCGCATGCACATCATCATGGAGTTCTGCGAGCTCGGCGACCTGTCAGCCTTTATCAAGAAGCGCGCCGACCTCGTAAACCACCCGCAGACGCAGCGCATGATAGAAAAGTACCCGAACCCGACCGTTGGCGGCCTGCACGAGGTTGTCGTCCGCCACTTTGCCAAGCAGATGGCGAGCGCCCTGGAATTCCTGCGGTCCAAGAACTACATTCATCGTGATCTCAAGCCCCAGAACCTGCTCCTCAACCCCTCCTCCATCTTTTACTCGCAGAGTGGCACCCTCGAACGCATGCCTCTGGCTGCCAGCGCCAATTCCTTGATACCCGCCACCGGCATCGCCTCGCTGCCCATGCTCAAGATCGCTGATTTCGGCTTCGCTAGAATTCTGCCGACTACCTCGCTGGCCGAAACCCTGTGTGGCTCTCCCCTCTACATGGCACCTGAGATTCTGCGGTATGAAAAGTACGACGCAAAGGCCGACCTGTGGTCTGTGGGAACTGTGCTCTTCGAAATGATGTGCGCCAGACCGCCATTCAGGGCGAACAACCACGTAGAGCTACTGCGCAAGATTGAAGAGCGCAAGGACCAGGTCAGATTTCCAGAAGGCCTCGTCTGCACCAGGGCCATGAAGACCCTTATCCGCGCACTCTTGAAGCGAAAGCCAACCGAACGCATGTCATACGAGCATTTCTTCTCAGATGCCGTCATTCGCGATGAGATTCCAGACATGGTCGATGAGGACCTTCCGGGTTCTATGCAAGCGTCTGAGCGTATGCAAACCTCCGTATTAGAACCACCCATTGAGCCACCCCAGCGAGTCCACAAGGCGCCCCTCGAGCTGGAATCCAGGCCTACTGACAGTCCATACTCGATCTCGACCAGGGACAGGACGACAGGCCTTGGGACAACACCACCTTCACGGCCGGCTTCTCGACCTGTATCCGGCAACTTCTCAGGCACTCCACCGCAATATCTGCCTGCAAGACGAGCTAGTAACGCCCCTATTGAGCCCAACGACGGACGCACTCCAACGCGTGAGCATCGTCGGCCTACGCTCACCAACGCTGCAACCGCACCAGGACGTACTGCGACGCTGCAAGACCAGACGACAGCACCTACTGCCACCAGCCACAGGCGCAAGTACTCTCGCGACGAACAAGGCCCGCCATACATCGGTCTCAAGGAGCACCTGGATCGCGAGCGAATCCCACAGAGGACGGAAGCAAACGTGTTGAAAGAGGCGGCAGAGCGAGCAGCACAAGATAACGCGCTTGACGAGGGGTTTGTCTTTGTGGAAAAACGGCGTGTGGAGATTGACGCACTGGCAGACGAGATTGCGAATAGTCCACAAACACAGCGGGATCGTCCCCTCCACCGGGAAGCAGCAATGAAGCGACGATCGACAACGCAAGGGTCGCCAACATCAACCACTGGCGCAGTCCCCTCGAAAGCCATCCAGATTCAGCAAAAGCCTACCATTACGCACCAGCGCACAGCTTCTTACAGCCGGCGACAATACCGCCCAAGCTTTGAAACCGCCACCTCTGCTCTTTCCAAGGCTATGAACATGGTCAATATCCGAGGGCTTGGTCTGTCTCCGCCGGTCATGAAGGGCGTCTCACCCCCACAGGGCTATTCCGCATTCCCAGCCTATCCCACTGCGCAAAGCAGCATGCTAATGGTCGGCGATGGAGGCAAATCCGTTGGCAAAGATGAAGATACCATGACGGTCAAAAGGATTGAGGATCTGGCCCAGCTCAGCCACGTTGTATATGGCTTCGCTGAAGTCAAATACAGTCAGCTTGTTCCGGTTGCACCAAGCGACCCAGCTTTAGGAGTCGGTTCCACTGGCGTTGCTCGCAAGCCCAACAGCGATGTGATCGACGATGACGATGACGACGAAGATTTGACGCCTGATACTATTCTCATCATTTCCGAGGAAGCGCTGGTACTCTTCGTCAAGACGTTGGCAATGTTGAACAAGGCTATGGACCTGACTGGCAGCTACTGGAATCGCGCCCGCCGTAATAGTGGCCCCGACGGAACAAGCCGAACCAATGCAAAGCTGGGTCAGGTGGTCTCATGGATGCGAGATCGATTCAACGAATGCTGCGTCAAATCTGAGATTGTCGCACGTAAGCTCAAGCAGGCACAGGGGCAGCTACCGGCAGATCATCCAAGCCATCCTCACAATCAATCGGCGGCATCCAGCTCTGCAACTGCTGTAGGTTCCGCGGAGAACATTCTACTTACGACTGGTGTTACCGCTGAGAAACTATTATATGACCGGTCGCTAGAGATGAGTCGCCAGGCAGCCATTGATGAACTCACTGGACACAACCTGGCGGACTGCGATATCAACTACTGGACTGCCATCACGATGCTTCAAGCTGTTCTTGAAGAGGAAGAAGAATCGTCCAACGAGAAGGCTGATGCCGAGGAGATTAATGGCCTCGACGGCGAAGATCGGCGCTCGATCCAGAAGCGTAAGTCTCGCTACAGTGTCCCCAAAGTGTACCCAACTAACCAACGCAGTCCTTGAACAAATGAGAAGCCGGCAACGGGCTCTTAAGAAGAAACTCGACGTTGTCAAGACTCAAAAGCGCACTTCTATCACTAGTGCGCCTGCACAACATTCCGTGGGACGCAGCTCTTCTTCCCAAGGTGTCGCAAAGTAGTCATGCATCGTACAAAACCACCTTTTCAAGTATCAAACTTACAACTGCTTGTTTTCGCACCTAGGGACGGCACTATCCTTACGAGCCCCTGCTCTCTGTGTATGGTTTTATCATTCGGTATTCTTTGCGTGGTTTGGGACAACGGGGCGTCATGAAAGGCATTGGCGCACTCGCATTCGTTCGCATATGATACCAGGATCTTGAATAGCAACGACGTGCAATTTTTCTCATTATCAGGCGTTTGAAATGAATAGCGGGTTCAGGCGCACGGTTGGGTTGGCATGCTGCTATGGAGGGACAGTGCTTGCATTGGTTGTGGGCTGGCCTTTGAAGCAATAGAACGTGTATCGAGACTTGCACGAATTATTAGTAGCTGGGGAATAACAAGAAGTGGTCAGTGTATCGAACTTGCAGACCATGCAGCAGACATGAAATGTGACACCTGCAGTCTGAATTCCCTGTTTACCATCATACGCGCAACCTCAGGTAGTGCCAGTAGATACCGGAGCTTTGCAAATGTTCAGCCCACATGACCATCCAAGCTAATGTACAAGCATGACGTTGCTCCACGCCATGAGCTCGGGCGTCCGTCTCGAGACCGCGTTTTCAAGAAATGGAAATGCTTATGATCTTAATATCCTCCTCCGGCTTCTCTTTGTATACTTTGGTATTCTCGATTTTGTGAATAACATCCATCCCAGCAATCGCTCGTCCGAAGATGGTATGCTTGTTGTCAAGCCAGGGCTGCATACATGTCACAGTCAGCGCACCGCCTCATCGTGAAACTGAAAGTAAACGAGAAGACAAGGACTTACCGTCTTTTCGGTGGTAATGAAGAATTGACTTCCATTCGAATTTGGGCCGGCATTCGCCATGCTCACTGTGTAGGCTTTGTCGTGTCTCAAGTTGGAGAACTCATCTGCAAACTCCTTGCCCCAAATACTCTCTCCACCAGTGCCGTCACCAAGTGGGTCACCAGTCTGTATCATGAATTTGCGGATCACGCGGTGGAATATGACGTTGTTGTAGTAGTTGTTGCGCGCGTGTGTGACGAAGTTTTCCACGGCCTTGGGAGCGGCGTCCGGGAAGAGACGGATGGTAATATCGCCGTAGGTGGTGTGGAGAGTAGCTGTAGTGCCTGTTGCGGCGAGTGCTTTGTCGTCTCTTTGTTTGCTGGAGGCAGCAACGCGAGGCTTTTCGTTCTGCACATCACGGGTCGACTTGGTAGCGCTGGCATCGTTAGTGTACATGTAGAAACGGACCTTGCCAGAACCTGTAGTGACGAGCATGGCATCTCTGGCCTCGGCTTCCTGTAGTAACGGGTTCTCGCTCGCTGCCATTTCGACAGTGACAACACCCTTTTTCTCTGGTTGCCCTTGGTAGAGGCACAGCCATAGCGGTCTGATGGATTCTTCCTGGCCGTACAGCTTCACAAGCTTGTTGGTCAGTGTGTTGATCACTTTGACGCCGTACATGCTGCCGTATAGGATGAAATTGCTTGTCTCATCAAATGTCACATTCATGCGACACCTCGTCATAGGCTGGTCGAGCTCTCTTTCGATGGCTATGCGTCGACCAAACTCCATGTCTTCCAGATGCTGGACAGCGGTACCAGCCTGTTGCATGCTGGTGATGGTCTCGATTGATTCGTCGTACGTGCGATGAAGTTTGCCGGTGGCAAAGTCGAAGACGCGGACCTTGCGATCCGGGAATGAAAGCGTCGCAAACTGCTTCCCCGTGGGAGATATGGTAAGCGACGAGGGCACACTTTTTGACTTCTTGAAGTCGAACAGACTGGTAGAGCTCTTCAGCCTCCAAACATTGTCTGGCTTCTCAAAGTTTCCATTGGGCCTCCAGTATTCCACCATACCACCTTGATCGACGCTCACAACACAGTCGAATTCGCTATTGTATGCCATTAGGTTCACTGACGCCCTGTGAACGCTCCTGAGCATGTGTAACGGCTCTGGATTCTCCCCTCTGCCATCGTAAATGCGGATCCAACTGTCTTCTTCGGAGCTGACGGCCAGTTGAGGAAAGCTTGCGCCTCGGCCGTGCAGCCAGCAAACCGCTCTAGGCGTGTACTCGACGCTCAGCATGGCCAGCAGATCGAAGGTGACGACATCGAAGATCTTGATTGTCTTGTCCGAGCCGGAGGTAGCAAAGCTACGGCCGTCGGCGCTCACGTTGACAGACTTGATCTCGCCGGTATGCGCCCTGAATTCTTTGACAAACTCTACGCCGCCAAAGTCCTTTTTCCAGAACTTGACCACGCCGTCGACAGAGCTCGTTATGAGGAAGTCGGTGTGGGGGGTAAAGGTGGTAAAGCACAATTGCTCGCGGTGCATTAGCGATTTGGAGTAGCGGGTCGCGCCGGGCAGCGCAGCGACGTAAAGCTTCTCGTAGGGCAGTTTGCGCTTTTTTCGCTTCGGCGCTGAAGACGGAAGGGCGGGACCAAAGTCATCGTCGGAGGAGGAAGTATCGTCTGGGGAGGTTGTTAGGAACTTGACGCGCAACGGATGCACAAGGGACATACCGTCGTCCAGAGCCTGCACAGGAGCTTTCTTTGCAGAGACGGCGCTGTCAGCCTCCATTTCGGTACGCGAGCGCTTCGCCTTACTCGGCGACTGAGACCCGTCCATTTCCATCATGGGCATGCAATTGAGACCGCCGGGGTGGTGCGGGTTGGTTGTCGCAGGCCCAAGCTTGGAATAATCGAACCTTGGAATGATGCCGCGTCTAAACGCGTGACGTTGCACTATCACACGCGCTTGTCGGACAGTCGGAGAGTTTTGCGGGATACGTCAGGTACGCTAGCACGCCGTTCACGGGTATCCATGCATTGTGATCACGCCTCAGCAGAATACTGTTGTCATGTTCGCAGACGGTGTGGAAAGCCCACCCATTGCTTTCTTTTCTCCTGTTTCAAGTTCAAGTGCTATCATAACGCAAGGGCATCGCCTGCTCTTCTGGCGCTGTGCGAGGAAATGTATGTACGCATTGGGCTCATCACGAATCGGATAAACAGAGTGGGGCAGACGAATCATTGCTCCAGGCTCTTTCTGTGATGCTATCGTACATGATGCCCATGGCTAATCTTCACATCATCATTACCATCCAAACGTAGGTGCTGGCTCATAGCTTCTGGTAGTCCAGCTTGCCCTCTAGCTTCTTCGACTCGGCCATCTTCCGCACTGCCTTGTTGAAATCGTCCTGGTTGATCGAGTCTCGGTAGTCTTTGATGGCGAAGAGGCCGCTGCGATGTGTTAGCCATGTCACAGTTACACGGAAGAGACACTTACGCCTCGGTGACAACGTTGCGAAGGTCGGCACCGTTCATGCCATCGCTCATCTTCACAATGCTCTCGAAGTCGATCTCGCCATCCGTCACTACGCTGCCAGAGTGAATTTTCAGAATCTCGAGACGGCCCACTTCGTTGGGTAGGGGGATTTCGAGTTTGCGGTCAAGACGCCCGGCGCGAAGCAGAGCGGGGTCGAGCGTGTCGGGTCGGTTCGTCGCCATGATGATCTTGGTCTGCCCTAGGTAGTCGAAGCCGTCGAGCTGGTTCAGCAGCTCCATGAGGGTTCGCTGAATCTCACGGTCTGCCGACGTTCCCTCGGAGAAGCGACGTCCGCCAATAGCATCAATCTCGTCCATGAAGATGATGCAGGGCTCGTGCTCCTTTGCGTACCCAAACATCTCACGGATGAGACGCGCCGATTCTCCAATGTATTTGTCGACAATGGCAGAGCTGACGACCTTGAGGAAGTTTGTCTCGAGACTGCTTGCCACGGCGCGTGCCAGGAGTGTCTTGCCCGTGCCTGGCGGTCCGTAGAGTAGCACTCCCTTTGGCGGTTTGATGCCTACCCGTAGAAACAGCTCGGGGTTCTTCAACGGCAGTTCGATGACCTCGCGTAGCTCCCTAATCTGCTCGTTCAGGCCGCCGATGCCGCCGAAGCTGACCTGCCCTGGGTCTTCGAGCGACATGTTGTAGACGAGCGGGTCGACTTCGCGGGGAAGCATGCGCATGATGGTGAGTGTCGTCATATCGAGGGCCACGCGTGTGCCTTGCTTGAGCTTGGCCTTGTCGACCTTGGACCGGCATCCGACGACGTAACGGGGCCCCGAGGATGCCTTGACAATGACTGCGGCGACGTTAGTGTGGCGTCTTTTGGCAGGATGCACACGTGCACGTACATCGCTCCTCGTCCAACTGCTTCAGCACCTCTCCTATTATCTGGCCGACGCTCTGCAGCGCCTTGATGTTGTCTTCGGATACGTCAAAGTCGTGCTGCAGGCCCTTGATGTCCAGTCGCAGCGCCTTGAGCTTGGCCTCCCATTCTCTAGACTCGAGCAGCTTGGACTTGTAGGCCTCGAGAGCGTGCTCGCGCTCCTGGTCGCCGCTTCCGCTCATGGTGGACATGTGCGGCGGCGTGGGTGACGTTGCGGAGGAGCGGCGGCGTGTGGAGGCGGAGGTGATGGCACGCGTGAGGGCGGCGGGCGGTACTTTAAGGCAGCCGAGTTTGCTGCAGAGTCAAGACGGCGTGAATGTGTGCGCAGCCAGCGAAAGGGTCTATCCGCGTTGGGTGGAGTGAGTGTCGGAATGGGAGACGTCGGTGGTGATGGCCACGGCGATGGCCTTGGTGTTGTCCATGTATGTGAGCGAGCTTGGACCAAGACGCCATTTCCGCGGCGAAAGTTAGCCTTCGAAAAAAGTTGGCCGATCAAATTCCTGCAACCACACCCGCAACCGCAATGTCGTCGTCCTTCTTCACCGCGCCGGCCTCACAGCGGAAACGCAAGCGCAGCGAAGCCACCGCCGGCGCCCCCAAACGACGCACCACAGACGCGCATGCTCGCCGCATGCAGCGCGAGGAGTCCATCAGCGGCAGCGACACATCCGAGGGCGACGGCGCACCCACGTTCGACGGCGGCGACGATGCAGACAGCGGCGCTAGCTCTTCGGAAGACGAGCACGAGACGGCGGCGGACAAGCGCCTCAGGCTGGCCGAGCGCTATCTCGACAACATCCGCAACGAGGTCGAGGAGGACGTGGGCTTCGACGCCGAGCAGATCGACAAGGACCTGATCGCCGAGCGACTCAAGGAAGATGTTGCGGAGGGCAAGGGCAGGATATACCGATCCATCGCTGCTGAGCTTGGGTTTGAATATGCATCACACGCCACGGCCTACTCAGGGCTGCAAAAAGCCACCACCGGATGCGCTGTCAAGCTGCCGCATGCCTGGACCATCAGCAAGGATCTCGTCGTCGAGAAGTGGGCAATTGCAGACCCGAAATCGTATGCGCCCGACCCCAACCGACCGTCCAACCTGACGCCGCGCACCACTCCCAAGAGGCTTCTGTGGCGCAAGGGAAACAAGAACAAAAAGGGCGACCGCGCCTTTCTGGGTCACACGGGCGAGATTGTGTCTATAGCCATCTCCGACTCGGGAAAGTACCTGGCCACGGGCGATGTGCATGCGCGTCTGGTCATCTGGGACGCCGACACCCTCACGCCCCGACACCTCTTTACTCGCCATCGAGATGCCGTTCTCTCACTGTCCTTCCGGAGGGGCACCGAGCAGCTCTTCTCCGGCGGCGCAGACCGAGCAGTCATTGTCTGGAGTGCGCCTGAATCTGCGTACATTGAGACACTGGTCGGACACCAGGACGCCGTCATTGGTGTCGCAGGCGGGTTGGAGATGAACCAAGAGACATGCGTCAGTGTAGGCGCCCGCGATCGCACTGCGCGCCTGTGGAGGGTCGTCGAGGAAAACCAGCTCGTCTTCCACGGAGGCGGTACAGCCAGGCAAAAGGGCTTGGACAAGCTGCGCAAAGGCCGATTTGGCAAGACTGTTGACGGAGACGACAAACAGGATCAAGACGTCGGCGCCAGCCTCGACGACGATGCGCCCATGGCATATGCCGAAGGCTCCATCGATTGCGTCGGCCTTCTCGACGCCGGCTTGTTTGTCACAGCATCGGACAATGGAGCCTTGTCGTTGTGGTCTGTCAACCGGAAGAAGCCCCTTTTTACATATCCACTTACCCATGGCCGCGATCCACCGCTCTCGCCCGAGCAAATGTCAGCCAACGACGACGCCGCAACATCGACAAAGCCCGGTCCGCGGCTACCGCGCTACGTGACTGCGCTTGCTACCGTTCCCTTTGCCGACTTGATCCTCACAGCGAGCTGGGACGGCTGGATACGCGCCTGGAGGATTACAGCCGACAAGAAGAGCATTGAGCCCGCGGGCAAGATAGGACGTGTGCCGATTGCGGAAGACGAGTCCATGGTCAATGGCAGCTCTAGGGACGATGCTATTCTCATACGAGGCATTGTGAATGGTCTTGCAGTTCAGGAGAGAGGAGACAGAGGCAAGGATGGGCTGTGCGTGGTGGCTGCCGTGGGCAAGGAGCCCAGGTTAGCCAGATGGATGTCTGCAAAGGCCAAGAACGGCATTCACGTCTTCGAGGTACCGAGAAGAAGCCTGGCAAACGGCACAACTGAGGGCGAGGAGGAGGGTTAGGAAGCATAGGCGAGAAGTCACTTGCATTGCGAGGCGTTTGTGGATGCATATTAGATACCAATTCTCATGACGCATTTAGTGACGACTTCTGGTCGCCTTCTTACACTGGGTGCAGCGAGACTCGGTCTCACAGATGGCTAGGGTATGCGTGATGAATGGCTCTGAGCTTGCTGTCTTGACGTTGGGTGTCGTGACGGTGGGCGGGAACTCGTTGCACGCCAGGCCCACAGCCTAGGCCAAGTCGACTGCCGCACCGGTGACGTTGGTGTCGAAGAAGCAAGCAGTGGGCGCTACACGTGGCCGTCGGCATGAGTGCATTTGAGTCGGGCAGCCAGGCGGTCAGTGAGGCTGCTGAGCTGGACACGTAGCCGCCTAGACGAGGCGTGGATAACTCGCAGCAGTGCGAGGCGGGTTGGGTGAGGTTAAGAGGCAGATGGCCGTCGTCGTCGTCGGACTCCAGCTGCGTCTGCCCACGGCTACATCCACGGCCCGTCGCCAGACCATGCACGCGTCGGCACACAGCTTTGCCCGACATCTGCATCAGAGTTGGAGAGTTGGGGCAGCATCGCCTTTTCCGTGTTGGCCAGGTGGACGCGCTAGCACAACGGCAGCGGCCCAACCCAACTGCAGTGCTGGACTCGCTTCACCCGCTCAGCCGCCCAGCGCTCTTTGCTCTCCTGCCCGCCCCAAGACAGCGACTGTCCCGCACGACCGCCGTCTGCCGGTCGCACCCAGTGTGTGTCGTTGCTGTAACTGTACAGACTGTTGTAGTGCAGCGCTTCTGGCCCTCGCGCCCGCACTTCGCAGCCCCTCGACTGCTCCACCTTGGCCGTTGCATTGCATCCCATCCCCTCCCCTCCCATCCCATCCATCCCATCGCCCGCACCCCGCCGCCCGGACAAGGTCATGCCGTTAGTCCTAGCCCATCTGCCCCACGGTCGCGCCCTGCCCCAGGCTGCGTCGCGCCGCTATCATGTCAAGGGCGACACTAACGTGGCCATCAGACTCCGGAAGGGAATCACTGTCAACAACCACACGGGCGCCTTCGAAGACGACGACGACGACTTCACCGACGACGACTCGGCCGGCATCCAGGTAGTCTCGGCCAGCGAGGACGAGTACAGCACCTCGGACGCGACCGACGAAGACGCCGAGGAGGAGCAGAGCGACGACGACATCCCAGAGGACGACACAGACGACAACGAAGAGGACGAGGGCTCGTGGGACTACATCGACGAGATCAACCCTTCCGACTCTGCCTCGCGCCCTCGCCTTGTCCACCGTCAGCCTGCGCCGCACCACGCGATCCCCCCACCTGCTGTAGCCCCCCCGCGAGCACCTCGACCCAAGCCCTCGCACCGCGACCGAGCCTCTTCGCGCCACGCAGCCCCCGTACCAGACCCTCCCTCGCGCCTCCCGAGCCACAGCCGCAGCCGCAGCCGCAGCAAGCTGGAGCGCGCACGCAGGCCGCGGAGGCCAAGGCCCCAATCCGTCCACCACCAGGACCCTCTCGACGGCGAGGATGACGACGACGACTACCCATACGCCCCGTCGGCCCGCCCTGGCCACCCTCCCGGCCATCCCAGTGCTGGCTGGGGCCACATTCCCCAGCATGCCCCCAACGGCTACGCCCCAAGCTTGATGTCGGATCCACGCTTCCCATATGCCTTCCCCGGCGGCGGCACCCAGTCGCCTGCGGGCCAGCTGGTTCCGTTTGGCCACGACACACACGCCGCCTATGCTCAGAATCCCTTTGCGCCCAATGGACAGAATCCCTTTACCCAGGGCCCCCCTTCGGCTGCAGATCCGCGAGCCGGCTACTTTCCCGAATACCAGGACTCGCGCCATCAGGACTCGCGTCCGCCACGCAGAGGCCATCGCAACTCCATGCCGCCAGCGCCCCCGGGGGACATGATGCCTTATTCGCCAATGGGCTACTACCCACCATACGGCGCCCCACCGTATGGCATGCCGCCTCACATGTATCCGCCTTATGGACATGCACAGCATCCCTCCCCTCCGCCGCAGCACCCTCCCTCGAAGCGCCCTACCCCGAAGCCCCAGCCCGAAGAAGAACACCATCCGCCCGCCGCGCCTGCTCCACCCCCACCACCCCCACAACCCCAGCCCCCTCAAACTCCGGCTATGCAGATGCAGCTCCAGCCAATGCAGCAGCCAATGCAACAGCCAATGCAGCAACAACAGATGCAGCAGCAACTCATGCAGCAGCCCATGCACCAGCAGCTCATGCAACAGATGCACCCCATGGCCATGATGCCTCCGCCACCGCCTCAACAATCTCCGCAACCCGACCCAAAAGAAGAGGGCATGCTCTCTAAGCTTGAGAAGCTCTTGCTAGGCAAAGAGGAGGAAGAGAGAAAGGCAGCCGAGAAGGCGAGAAGAGACGCCGAGCTGGCCAAATTTGATCGCCTTGAGAACCTGCTCATCTCTCAGCAAGAAGCCAAAATAGAGAAGGAGAAGGCAAAGAAAGAGGCGGCTGAGAAGGCTGCACAGGAAGCTGCCGAGGCAAAGAAGAGGGGCGACGAGGATAAGCTCGCCAAGCTCGAGAGCCTTATCCTTGCCCAGAAAGACGAGCAACTCAAGCGTGAGGCGGCCGCGGACGCGGCTCGTGCAGCCGAGAAGGCAGCCGCAGATGCAGAGGCCACCAAGATTGCCGAAGAGAAGAAAGCCGCTGCGGAAAAGGCAAAGTCACTGCTCGAAGCAGCGCAAAAGGCACGCGAGGAGGCCGAGAAGAAGGCGGCCGCGGAAGCCGAAGAGACCAAGAAGGCCCATGAGAAGGCTTTGGCAGAGGCAAAGGCTGCTGCAGATGAGCTTGAAAAGGGAAAGAAGGCCGCGGAAGAAGAAGCTGCGAAGCTGAAGCCCTCCGATGCTCCAAAGGCCCCGATCAAGTTCAAGGACGCCGTTGGCCGCAAGTTTAGCTTTCCGTGGGAACTATGCAAGACTTGGAAGGCATGTCCCACCAACAACGAGTTCAAGTCCAATGCTAACATTCTATCAGGGTATGGAAGAATTGATCAAACAAGCTTTCCTGCATGTCGATGTGATTGGTCCTCATGTGCATGAAGGCCACTACGACCTCGTCGGACCTGATGGCGAGATCATCCTGCCCCAGGTTTGGGAAACCATGATTCAACCCGACTGGGCCATCACCATGCACATGTGGCCAATGCCTGAGCCTCCACCACCTCCGCCCGAGCCGCCTAAGGAGGCATTTCCTCCGCCACCGCCCCCTCCACCGGATGCTCAAATGTTCATGTCAAGCCATCTTCCACTTAAGGGAAAGGGCAAGAGGGACAAGAGCCGGAAGCGAGAATCTCTGTCACATGCACACATTGTGCAACTCCCACCTCCTCCAGTCGGCTTGCCTGCGGGAGCAATGGCTCCTCCACCACCACCACCGCCACCTCCTGGGCATTCTGCTGGCGGTCCGCTACCACCCCCACCTGCAGTTGTTGTCATGCCTAGCGGTAGTGGCAGCTCTGGGAGTTCTTCCCGCAAGAAGCCCGCCCCATCACCGTTCTTCAGATGGGCTGCTGGTACCACCGCTCGCAAGGATTCTGTCAAGAAGAAGAAGTAAGATTGAAACACATGGAAACAAAGCAGTTGCAATTGCAGCGGTGGTATATTGCGATCGATCCCACGGCACACCCTGTGTTGTGTTCCTCGTTCGCGCCTTGTTTGTCATCGTGTACATGCGCTTGGCTGGTCTTACGTCTCTTAGCCATTTCCTCCGTGCTTCCTTCGCTCAGCTATGCACATGCTGTGGCAGCGTCAGGAACAGCGTGTTTTTGCTTTGCAAATTATTGTATGTGGACTTGGGACTGTTTGTTTATGATTGTGCAGAAAAGCTCAGATATACCATGGTCGTTTAGCGTTGTACATTTCGTATTGCGTATCGCTTTGGCTTCTGGAATACGCCTTCTGCTTCGGCGTTGTGCTCAAGTTTGATTCGTCCTTTTGCAATCGCAAACGAACGCACGGACGACGGACTGGTGATTTTGATTATCGCGTGCTGGGACTGATGAAAGGTGACGAGAATATGAGAAATGGATCTATACAAACGAAAGCGCATGTTCTCGCTCCCATTGCACCGTGACCGGGAATATACGCTTGAAATAACAGCAACATCACAACGTTGCCCAGATAGGCGTATTGAATAATGTCGAACTAATATATAGCCGCCCGGAAAGTCCACCAGATCGCTTTCAAAGCTGCTCTTCGCAACCCCGCTCATTCCGATCTCCTAGTTTTGGAAGAATTTCTAGCAACAGACGCAAAGGTATACATGGTCATGACACCAGAGCGGAGCTCCAAAATGTTCATAGCCATGAAGTCGGCTATGAACATGTTGGTTGTGATGGGGAAAGTCCTGGAGCACCAGATACAAGGAGTCAAGAAAGACAAGCCAGGACTTGCGGAGAGAAGGAGCAAGTGGGACCAGGACCGCAAAACGCAGAGTGGAGGAGAGAAGCAGAGGCCAGACAACCGAAGGCGATGACGAGAGGTTTGGATTTGGAACGGTGTAGCGTGGCGAAGGGCAGGACACGTGAAGACTGCAGTCCACTAACGGGGGTGTGAGGCAACGCAGGCTGTTCTATTTCCAGCATTCCAGAAGCATGTATCACGCATCTAGGTAGGTAGCATCGGCGACCAAATCTTGGAACCGACAGGTAGCCAGAAAAAGCTTGTTTGCTTAATTACTTCTGCCCGGTATTGTTTCTGCGGGGTACCTTACCGTACCAAGCTTCCGGAAGGCAGGCTCCGCCCCTGAGCTACCAGTCGTGCGCGACACTTCTACCACATTCCGGGCACACCTTTACGCTCGAGCAACATGTTTTTTCCCGATTCTGCGTCTCCACTCGTGTTTCTTGTCGCGAGAATCGTTTCTGCAGCTGCATCATGTAAAGGAGGCGCCTCCGTCCGTGACGTTCGGATGTGGAGCTGAATCTCCCTTGCACAACATGCAGAAAGCGACCCTGGCGCTGATCACTTCCTTTCTTGCCTACCGCGTGCGGCAAAGCAACAGTGTGATGTTATTTTTTGAGGCTGCTCAACAAACCGATGTCTGAGGCATAGCTTCTCGTCGCTAAGGACGCGAGCCAGCCACGGGGATGCGCACGCACGATGACAGCACGAACGCCCCTAGACCTACCGTGTTACCACAAAGGCATGGGCCAGTAGACGGGCATATAATCTGCAGAGGTCTGCACGTCGGAAACGGCACGCTCGTTCCATTTCGTCCTGCTCAATATGAAGTGGACTTCTTCTTTAACGCTTGGTGCTGCCGTCTTGGTCACCTTCTCCACAGCGCAGGATAACACGATCAACGACCGCCAGCCCACAGTGAGTGCACCGCATGAAAACCCGTGGAAGACCCTTTCCGAGGAGGAAGCTGCTAGTGTCAATGAACTTCTCCAAGAGCGAATGAGCTTGACTGGCAACCAAGGATCTAGCCG
Organism: Alternaria infectoria; assembly: GCF_024043175.1. Taxonomy (NCBI): domain Eukaryota; kingdom Fungi; phylum Ascomycota; class Dothideomycetes; order Pleosporales; family Pleosporaceae; genus Alternaria; species Alternaria infectoria. Next base: position 128,877 of record NW_026250728.1, on the reverse strand, counting down.
TGATAGTTACGTGTAAGTCGACCATTGTTAGACACCTCTCACTCGCCGGACACTAATGCGATATCAGAGTACAGCTCGCTCTTCTTCATCCCAACAAGACGGATACTCTTCCCTTCCTTGACAGCAATGCTACGGCTCCAAAGCGCTATGCGCGAGCTACTGTTCAAAGCGGTACCACCAACTCGACAGACAAGCACTGGCAAGAGTACATGGTGGGACCATTGCCAGCAACCAATGCGACTGCGGTCGAACCGTTGACTTTCCCGTTCCAAAACTCCCAACCAGGTCGAACACAAATGCATCCCATGTATTCACCCAGCGACGCGACGAGTTTCTTTACGAGGTTCGCGACAGAGACTGAGGATATCTCAATGCAATTGTTCAACACTGTGAGTGGAAGCCAGCCACAACATACAACAACAAAGGCTTACATGCATGCAGACTTTTCTTACTGGTAGCATTGGTCTTAGATTTGGAAGCCCGTTCTGGGATGAAGAGGGCCGAACCATCTCCTGGGCAGGAGCATTTGCGGACCCTGGCACCAATCTCAGCAGTGTTACCGTCGAGCCACTCGGATTCGCTGTGAAATTTGACTTGACCGGACCAATCTCGGATACCTGGAAAGCTGTCGGTTGGTACTCGTATGGCAAATTTTATGCCAGCACAGAAGAGTTCCGTGCCGCAATTAACGCTCCCGACTATGAGACGCCACCACCAAACGTACTGGGAAACTGGACGTCTACCGACAGGCAGGGAACGCCCATGCCTTTGGACAACCTACCGCCGCCGGCTTCTGTCGCCCAGGGCGACCAGCGATTCAAGATCGATACGGAAGAGGGATATATATCCTGGATGGACTTCACCCTCTATCATGCCGTCTCTCAGGACCTTGGCCTGTCGTTGTTTGACATCAAATACAAAGGCAGACGCATCATTTACGAGTTGTCCTTGCAGGAGGCTCTGACATCATACTCCGGCTCCGACCCTTTCCAATCACAAGCGACCTTCTTCGATACCACGAGTGGTATGGGATCGACCTTGCAGCCTCTTGTCAGAGGCTATGACTGCCCTAGTCATGCTACATACCTGCCTGCAACATGGACAGAAGGCGACACGGTCAAGACGCAAGCCGACGCTATATGTTTGTTCGAATTCGACGCGGGCTACCCAATCCGTCGCCATTCCTTTTCACCATCCGCGCCACACACTAGCGTAGCAAAGAACATCCAGTTCGTCATGCGCACGGTAGCCACAGTAGGCAACTACGACTTCCTCATCGACTACAGCTTCTTCTACGATGGCGGTATCGAGGTTTCTTCACGCTTTTCTGGATACATTGCCGCTGCTTACTGGGAGGATCAGCCTGAGTACGGCTTCCATATACACGACTTCCTTTCGGGTAGCTCGCACGACCACACCCTCACTTTCAAGGTCGACCTTGACATCAACGGCAGGAAGAACAGTGTACAAAAACTACAGTTTGTGCCGACTTCGACAGCGTATCCTTGGAGCCAGGGTCGCGTATACAATACATTCAAGGCTGAGCGATCTTGGGTAGCCGACGAGAGCCAGTCCATGATCAATTGGGCCGAGAACGATAACGTGTTGTACGCCATTGTCAATAGGGACACACCGAACCCGTATGGCGAGTACCCAGGTTACAGAATCAAAAGATCTGCCGGCACCATCCACCTTACACAAACGAACTCGACAAACACTGGCAAGACAGGTGCCTTTGTGACTCACGACTTCTATGTCACACAGCAAAAGGACACTGAGCCAAGAGCTGCGGATGCCAATAACCAGTTCTCCAAGGACGATCCGCTTGTCAATTTTGAGACTTTCTTTGACGACGAGAGTCTGGATCAAGAAGATTTGTTCGTAAACCCACCTCCTTTCTCCATCTATTGTTGATACTGCACCCCGTAATATATCAACTACTAACAGAACACAGAGTGCTTTGGTTCAACCTCGGCATGCACCATCTTCCGCACACCGGCGACTTGCCCAATACTATGTTCAGCTCTGCTCATTCGGCCATGAGGTTCGAACCGCTCAACTACCTTGTAGGCGATCCCTCTGTCTCGAGCAACCAGCAGGTCAGGATTGAATACGATGCAGAAGGTGCTGTCCTGAATGTGGATGAGTTCGGCAAAATGGCTGCCAACAAGACCTGTATTTGATTTACTTCTACATGGATGTCTACATACTGTTGATCGCGCAACATTCCGTCATTACTGTTCATGGTTCTCATTATTCAAAAGTTCTACTACAAGCTGTTTCCAGCTCTGAGGTGCTTCCGTCATGGTTCCAAGCTGTGATAAGCGTGATGAAAGGTGGCTTTTTGTAATTATCTAGCTCTCGCCCCAACTCCCAATCAGATCATGACTGCTTCAAATATGAGGGGTACATCTTTCATCGGAACGCCTTCTCGTATACGTACATGCGAGAACAACTTGATGCGGGTAAAATGAAATGTGCCGCCCACAGGATCCAGGCCCTCGCCTTCCAACCCTTCGCCCTCAACAATGAGTCGGACTCGCTTATAAGTCCTGCTACGATCCCATGTAGGTTTCATTCCGCGGACAATGCCTCATTGCATTTCCCAACGTGTCATCGCTGAGTACATCATAGACCGATACGTAATACATGTGCAGCACCCGAGTTGGATAAGCGCAAAGTCCGTGCGGACGACGTGTCATGCGCATCCGTGGTGCCCGCAATCAGGTGTTTTCGATCGAAGCCGTGCACACTTCTTCAATAACGAGGCAGTTTTGTAAACTTTGTGATTGTCGCTACTAGCATTACAAAGCGATGTTCGTCTCAATTAGATTTCGTGATGCTTTACAGCAACCAGTATGCCCTGTCTGTGCTTGACAAGACGACTACATTCACTTTGGAGCCTTTCTCATCGCACACCTCTTGTTCCAAATATTAATCTTCAACAGTCCGTCTGCTTGGAAGGTCGGACTTCCGGATATCTGTGCATAAAACCACGGTACAGTACAATGCGCCCTGTACTTTCTATCTGCCCATTGCAATCTTCAGGACACACTCAGCGGCTTGACGTACTGTTTCCAGATGTCTAAGAACGCCATCCTGTCCTTCCTGCTCTGGAACTTGATCTCTAACGCCGAATACCCAAACCGGTTCAGATTAGCAGCCCTCGAGAAACCACCACCACCCGATATATTTTTCAAAGGAATCGGCGAGCCGCTCAACGACCCTGAAGTAACGCTGTCTGATCGAGAAAACCGTAGCATTTCCATAGAGTCGTTGCGTTTCTTGCGAGACGGATTCGCTGCTTCGGAATCCGTCTGTGTGGATGACTTGCGGCGTTTGAAAAGCTTATCAGTCGCCCAACGCGGTGCGTCTTTTGAGAAGAGAAGCGTAAGCTTGTCACTGTCTTTCTTATAGACCGACTCCGTGAGCCATTCGAATGCGTAGTGCGGCTCCTCGACCCAGTGCCCATCCTCTTCCAATGCGCTCGTGTAAAACAGCAGGATCAAGACCTCAGACGTAACGAGCCCACCATCCGCTAGATGCGTCTCGGTACGCCGCCACAGCCGCAAATTTCTTCCACGACATTCAGTCGGATTGTGATCCGAGGATATGCTCGATATGGGTCGATCAAATTCGAGATTAGCAGAGTCGGCACCGTTGTTGGTGTACAACAAGGTCTGGAATCTGTTTGCTGATTCGTGGCCAATGAACGTGTACTTGATGTCAACATACTGCTTGTTGAGTTTCCCGAACGAGCTGCGCGGAAAATCGACAGACACTGCACCGTCAACATACGTGGTAGTCAAGGGTATCGCTGGCCCGGTAGCAGGAAAGTGCTGTTCAGTCCATGTTCGAAGCTTCCCGTCTTGGCTAGAGTGATAGACTGTTCGCAGCGAGATGCCAGTATCTTCTCGATATCGCCACCGAACCTCGCACTCGTGATTTTCGGATCCGTACTTCAGAGACTTTCGTTCGACCTGAACGTTGCGACATATTCGCTTCCAGTCGAGTGCAGCGTCTCCTAATGCCATGGTTGCCAGGGATGTGCGCGAGAGACTGCGCCGCAAAGTGGGAGATAAGGGCTTCTCTGAGGCAGTACCCGTTGACGACGGTGATGCGGGCGAAGAGCTTTCGCTACAGGCAACTGTGGAACTAAAAGGTATCCTATTAGGCTCAAGCGATGTCGGTCTAGGCGACTGCGACCAATCGACTGATCCAAAGTAATCTTGAGACGATGGCTGTAGACTCAAGGTCGGGCGGTTGCTGCCCGTGGAGTCACTCAAGCTGTCTTGGCCAAACATGGTGAAGTTCCCGGAGTGATCTGTCTCGAGGGTATAGGTTCGCAATGGAGCTGGTGGCATGTTGCGGACCTGCTGCTTCATCGCGTCGCTTGGGACCAAGTGTGAGCGTTTCTCCGCCGTAGCTCGCTTTGCGCGATTCTCCTCGATGAAAATCGCGTCATCGACCTGCCGTCTCAGATGATATAGTACAGCAGCTGTCTGAACATCACCAGTAGAAAACGTAGCAGGTGTGTCTCCCAGAGAAAGAGGCCGCGATAGTCCCGCTTCTTGAGCAACACGTTCGTCCTCACTTTGCAGCCATCGATCAAAGATTTTCCATTCGCTGAACAACGGGTGTTCGTCGGAAGACGCGAGTGCCAGTGGTGCGCGGTTGCTTGGAACACTAAGAGTGTTTGTGGAGTAAGCGCGGCCGCCTAGATTTACTGTACGAGACGGCGCAGCGTCGAGAAGACGCTGAGTCTGCTTGGTTGCCTCGAGATGTAGCCGCCTAACGACGGTCAGCGACTGTTGTTTCGAGTACGAAAGAGGCTTACAATTGCAGAAAGGAAATGCACATGTTCAGCGCTTGGTAATGGCCGCTGATCTGTTTCCTCAGCCCATCGATCTCCTTTTCCATCCCGATGTATCTGATCGTGAAGATGAACTTCTTGACGGTCATCTTCTTATCGACGAGATGTTCAGCGTATGGCTCCAGGGTCTTTTCACACTTCTTCAGCGTGTCTTCGAAATCCTGGACAGGGAATGCTGCGCGTTGTTATCTCGCGTCAGTGCATGCCGCAAATGTAGTACACAGATGAACGCTCACGTAGCGGCTGGCCATATTGTTTCATTAGCTCGCCCAGCTCTTTGAGACAGCCATGGAATGTGGTGAATTCCTTAACAAGCCCACTGACTTGCGCTTCCGAATTTTCGTTGGCATCTAGTGGCAATGATGAGCGAGGTGGTCCCTGATGACTGCCACCAGAGGGGGGTAGCTGGCGCCATACCTTTGAACGCAAGATATACACGGGTCGAAATCTCCAACAATTTCAGAACATCGGACGGACTGCACCCAAAGGACATATTCGTAGGGTTGCGCCGCGCTCAAGCGCAACAGAGTTTGTGTAAAGACTGCTCATACGTTATAGAACTGTTGGTGCACAGTAGGGACAATCATCGTCCAAGCATCAGGCTTCCATGAAAAGGACAAGCAGGTGTAGTAAGAACCACCTGAGCTTACGGTCGTCTCTTCGTCACGCGTCCGATAGAGCTAGCCTAAGGTAGACCGCTCCGGCATCTGGGGGGTGGCTCACGGCGCTGCTGACATCCTGCTACCGCTCAGGCACGCAAACTCGTCGAAGCCTTCTACTGTCGGCAGCAATCAGGGCAGCCCAGGGCAGCCATGAGCTTATCCAAAGGTGGCGGACAGCTCGTGTTTGTGCATGTGGCGGTATTAGAATGGTACGCCTAATTCGGCATAGTAGCTTTTGGCGTTCAATGAGGTTGCGAAGATCAACACGTGGGGGAGCGAACGGCCATGGTCGACTACCAGACGGGCCAGCCAACTCCAGGGCTCGATTCAGCCACGCGTGGCTTTCCCTTGGAATCTCGGAACATGTTTTGATGCAGCCTGCACGAACTCACAAGGAACCGGATTTCATAAAGCAAGATGCTGTTGCCCACTCATCGCAGCGTTCGCAGCTGAACGACCTCGGAAGCATCGCAGACGGGAGGAGCCGGAGAATGCACCATGATTTAGACATCAGCAGCAACCACACACTCCAAAGGATTCCAGTGATGAAGGCCTGGACGCTTGGATCGCGGCAATGAACGCCACCAAGCCTGACTTCGGCGAACCAAACGAGATTGGATGCGCTGATTGAGAACGCACGAATAGCACCAGTTCGCATGCGTCCTCTTCTGTTGACCGGTTTGCCTTGTGGTATCGGGCTATGCACGCTGTCTGAAATCTGCCTTCGGTAGTCCGTGTCATGGTGGAGGCTGAAGCTTTGCGCATTCACAATATGAAAGATGCTGCCCCACGGCGGTTCTGCACGACAGACCCCGTTACATACTGACTATTGCCGGAACCCTCGCACGTAGGTACAACTACCATACTGTTACAGTTCTGTCACCCCTATCGCTACAATGGGCCTCCGTAAATGGATCATGCGTCCAATGAGAGGCCATCAAGTTGGGGTGCCGGACATAACAACAGGCGGGAGCGGTATACCGGTAGGTTTCCCTCTGCCACTCGTAGTAGTCCTAGGATCGATCTTCTCTCGCTAATCCGATGGACAGGAGATAAGGCGTCGACGGTGGACTCTCGCGACGATTGATTCAGCGCCCTTCCAAGTCTGGGTAGTAGTAGTAGCTGGGATCGGCTTCCTAACAGATTCGTTCGGCCTTTTTGCTTTGAATGTCGTTACCCCCATGCTCGGTTATGTCTACTGGCCTAATCGCAACGAAGGCGGTATACCCTCGGTGCCGTCCTCTGTCAAGACAGCCATGATGTGTTCCACACTAGCGGGTACAATGGTCGGCCAGATAGGATTCGGCTTCGCGGCAGACATATTGGGCCGACGAAAAATGTATGGTCTTGAGCTGGTAATCGTCATCGTTGGCACAATGCTGCTGCTCATGAGTTCGAACGGGGAGAAGAACAGCATGGCAATTGGAGGATGGCTGATCACCTGGCGAGCGATCATGGGTAAGAAGCGAATTGATGTACGAATGCATCGTAAGACTGACGATAACTAGGGATCGGTATCGGGGCGGACTACCCTTTGAGTGCTGTAGGTATTGTTTCCAACGTGACCGTGCTGATGCTAATCGTGGGTTCAGGTCATTACTGCCGAGTTCGCACCTCGCAAACATCGTGCGCGAATGTTGAGCTGGGTTTTCTTCGCCCAACCTGTTGGACAGCTGCTCGCCAATGTTCTATCACTTGCTGCAGTGGAGTCGTACAAGCCATGGATCAAGGAGGCCACGCAGTCTTGTCAGCCTGCCGACTTGGAGTGCTTCCGAGCTATCGATCGACTTTGGAGGCTCGTAGTTGGGATCGGCATTGTGCCGGCTCTCATCGCTCTGCTCTTTCGATTCACGATACCAGAGAGTCCGAGGTATACGCTGGACATCTTGCAAAACACAAAAAGCACCCTCGAAGATACGGCGAACTACTTTGGTGCGCCCGGAACAGACCCCGAACATGGCGAGAGGGAGCTGCTAGATCTGGCTGCAACACAGGAAGTTTCGAGGCCTGTATCGAGGCAATCGACCAACGCTTCGGTGATTGCACCCGGCGAGGAGATTGAGAGCGATAGTGACTCCGGACACCGCCTCAGTGACGTACATCTTCGTCCCGCCGCAGCGCCTCGCGGCCGGCTTCCTCCAGGCGACCCGGATTTTGTTCCTCCACTTGCCTCGTGGGCCGACGCAAAACAATTCTTTATAGCGGAGAAAAACTGGCAGTACCTTCTAGGAACGTCGTTGGCCTGGCTGTTTCTCGATTTCGCGTGTAGGTACACTGCCAGACCACTGCGGTAAAACCACTAACTTTGAGACAGTCTATGGGTTGGGCCTCTCTTCACCAGAAATTGTCAGCCACATCTGGCAGGGACACAACAACAGCAGATCTTCCGTCTACCAGACGTTGAGTGATAATAGCAAACACACCCTGGTGATGGTTTCCATAGGGACAGTTGTCGGCGGCCTGCTAATGATCAAGATTGTCAAGCATGCTTCGCCAAAAGTGATTCAGTTCTGGGGGTTCTTGGTTCTATTCGTTCTCTTCATCGTAACCGGAAGTGCTTGGACCAACCTACTCGACAGCAGTCGCTCGGGACTCATTGTGCTTTACGTGCTCAGCCACATCGCCTTCAACCTGGGACCGAATGTGACGACTTTTAGTAAGTGATATCCGTGTGCGACCTGTTGTGAAACATCTACTAATTTCGTGCATCAAGTTATCCCTGCCGAGATATTCCCTACGAGGTACCGGTGCACCTGTCACGGCATAGCTGCGGCTAGTGGCAAACTCGGGTGAGGACAAACCGCGGAAGCACTGCATATGAGACATTTACTGACTTCGAAAACTCGCACCATAGGTCTTGGGTGGTGCAAGTCTTTCTGGCATATGCATTCCAATCCGACAAATCCGAACCCACAAGCGATTTTGAATGGGAACGCAAGAATTTCGGACATATTCTGCAAGTAATGAGCGCTTTCATGCTAGCAGGTGCCGTAACAACATATTTCTTGGTCCCGGAAACAAGAGACCACGATAACAAGAGTCGGACACTGGAGGTTTTGGCGTGTGGCAAGAAGGTTATCGATGAGCTGAACCGCCAGCGGAAGAAGGAAGATGAAGACGACTGAGATGGATTGTACCAGAATGAACTTGATGAAGTTAGGGAAGATACGGTAGTCGGTTGCAGATGATGAAGCAATGGACAAGCGTAGTAGCGTAGTCGGCTGAATGTTGATGATGCGGTACCCAGCCACCCGGCCCCACATCCCTCCAGGGCTGGTCAATGACGCAGGCGGCGCGTTTGGCGCTAATTTCGTCCGGAGCTACGCAGCTTCTTCTGACCCTCACGTGCTGCTATCTTGAGTACCCACCATTGCGAAGCCTGGGCCCCGAAGACGATGGTGTGCTTCCTTCCATCAGATTCCATCGGAGGATGCTAGGAAAATGACACGGGCATGTCTCCTTCTCTCAGTCAGGACGTTACGGGACCGTCCGGGAGGGGGATATAAGAGAAGAGGCTTGATGGGCAATGTCCGAGATGTTGCATAATGAATGATGGTAGAACAAAAACATGACTTGGGAGAACCGATAGCTGCCTGCCCCTGTCGTACAGCTCTTCGAAGCGCCTTCGCCTCTATTGCCAAAGCAAGGTGATTTTCTTCCACCATGGCCCTTTCATATTCATTGTTCGCGCCGGCACCTCCTCAGCAAGCACCTGATCCAGACCCGTCTTCAGATCTACCTCTGCTGGATCATAAGCCCAACTATCGCTCCAGGCCCAGATGCGATGCCCCCCATAGAACAGGAAGAACATGGGAATACCCACGTACGCAGTAAAGAAAGAGCTAACGTCCCACTTCCCAGGCCAGAAGACATCGAACCCGTTGACCAAACAGAGAATTGTAAAGCTGATGATGACGCACCAAGCACCCCACTTGTTCACCGGTGAGCGATATGGAAGATCCGTGATGTTTTGCGTTTCGCAGGCTTTCCGGAAGCGCAGAAAGATGATGCCGCAGCAGATCCAGGAGATGAATCCAGACGTGTTTGTTAAATTCACGAACCAGTTAAAGACGACCGCACTCTCGCTGCCTACGTTTAGGTATGCCAGAACGCAGAACAACGAAGAGGCAGTAACAGCCCAATACGGTACACCGGACTTGGTGCATGCTTTGAAGACGGAAGGTGCGTTGCCAGACAGGGCGAGCGCGTATAGCGAGCGCGAGGACAAAAATAGGAAGGAGTTTCCGGACGACCATGCACTGATGATGATACCTGCGTTGATGATGCTGTCCAGCACGGGGATGCCAGCGTTCTTAATTCCTGCAACAAAGGGCGACGAGCCAGCTCCAGAACCACCAGACGTAATGATGGGGTCGTCGGAGGGGCAAATGATTCCGATAGCCAGTACGCTGCCAACATAGAAGAAGAGTAGGCGGTATATGTATCTGCGTGCCGCAGTAGGCAAGTTGCGACGCGGTGACTGCATCTCGCCACTGTTGCAACGAGAAGCTCGGGGGCAAACGTGAAGGGGAACTAGACATGAGGGTCAAACAAGTAGATATAAGGCTTCGCCGGAAGCATGCTTACAGCAGAGAGTACCATAGTGGATAAGAGGGCCACAAATCGCCCAGCATTCCCTTCTTCTAGATACGTATTCGCCGCGCCAGGGTTCTTCCAGTACCGGAAGCCGAGTCGGTCATGCTGTGGACCGCCGCCTTTAAGATAAATGTATAAAGTCAGTGGTTGTATCATACGCAGTTTGTGCAGGGGTGTTACTAACCCCAAAACAAAACAAATGACAGAATCAGGAGCCCTAAAATCATGATAACCTTTGTTCCGGCAAACCAGAACTCTGTCTCGCCGTAGAACCTGACTGGAAAGCAGTTCAGTCCAACGATGACAATGATCATGACTGTGATCCACACTGCGATGTTCACGGGCGGGTTCCAATACTCAATGACCAACCCGGCTGCCGTGATTTCGTAAGGCACAAGGATACCGAGCGAGTAGAAGTATAGCCAACCCAGGCCGAACCCCATAGAGCGCGACACATAACGGTAACCGAAAAGGTTCTGAAGGTACAAGGTCAGTCGTGTGTCACATGCCTTGGGTACGGCCACAAGTTACCATGGAAGACCCCGGGGTCGGCAGATAGGCCGCGACTTCAATGATACCCGCAACGGTACAAAAGATCAAGAACGACATGGCGATGTACGTGGACAGGATGAAGGCCGGGCCGCCACGAGCGAGGGTCTGGCCTGAGCCGACAAAGAGCCCAGTACCTATTGTGCCACCCAACGCAATCATTTGAGCATGTCTACGTTCCGTCAGTCTTTGAGGATATATTATATCAAGAGGGGTCTACTGACCGTGACTTCAGACCACGCTGCGTAGTCTCATAACGCTCGTCGAATATCTCTCCCGCAATAATCTCTGGATCGACAGCGGAGCTTTTCCTGCGACTCGCCGTATGCGACTTGCGAACATGGCCAATGCCATAGTCCACGCTCTGTTCTCCGATAGCCGAGTCTTCTGCCTTCTTCTCGGACATGACTGCTTCTGGGACTCTGACGGTAAACAATCAGTCAAGAAGTAGAAAAGGGAGTTGAATTGTAGATAAGAGTCTTGCATGCAGTCGGATCAAGTAAACCCGGTCAGCATGCTAGCCGTGTAACCAAGGAATGCTTGTCCAGCTGCGATACGTAGTCCCACGCGGATTCACCAAGCCGGACATGATAACCCCAGATGAACGCTGATATGGCTTTCTCCATACGCTCACGTCAAGCCGCGGACGATGGTCCGGTGGAACGAGTCGAGACTGGCAAGGATACGAACCAGGGCTGAAGATAGGCGCCGATAAGGACAACGGCAAGAGAGTACAAGAGCTGATAAGCTTCTTCAGTGTTCATAGACGAGCTAGGCTACTTGTAGAGATGTTCGATTCCATCTGCACATCCATGGGTGCAGCATGGAACTGCGCAGCTGCGTAGAAGTGCTTGTGTGCAGGTGGTCTCGGAAGGCACGACAAACACGCTCGCACATAGAACATGCCCAGGTGTGCTTGGCGAGCCTTACATCTTGGTATCGAATCAGGAATTGGAGTACGAGATATAGGCCTACAAGAAGTAGTGATGCACCAGGGATGCCCACTAACACGGCGTGTTGTTATCGCAATCGTCCGAACAGCGCCGTCCAAGCCTGTTTCGGCTAGCAATCCATCTAGCTGAGAGAGGCAGCTACGGTTGTCATCATTCCGCCATACATGTTCCAAGCGTAGGCAACACGCTTAAGTTTCGGAATATGAGTGATGTAGAGCAGCTGTCGTAAACGCGACCAGCAAGATTAGCGCACTTTCCGCCAAGGGCTTTTCGCATGTGGAGTAGACGGGCCAAGGTACGATGGCTATTGAGCACCATGCCAAGAAGGTGTTACTGCATGGATATGGGAGTTGCTACAAGATTTCTACCTAGCTACATCTCGAGTCCACGGGTGGTGTTCTAGGTGTCGGGATAGACAGGCGTGTCGGAGACTCTGTGACCGATGCAACCCGAGTGTCTTTGGTGTATTCCTGCAAGAGTATGACTTGTTTCACGACACAACTTGATGGTTTGTGACTACAATAAACATCTCACGTTACTGTCTGGCATCAACTGACAACCTCCTGGCCTCACCATGTCAATTCCTTCTGCGGTCTCTTGACCATGTCTGGAGGTACACAACCCCACGAGCATACGCTAACTCTCAGTGGAAGAAAGTCACCTGAGCCCCGACTCCAGAATTCAACCCACTCGGCGCGTGCCACAACGTAATGCTTGCGACAGGCATGGCACTCGCGGAAGAGACCGTATCCGTCGGCAGCGTTCGCTTCTGCTCGCGAGAGAATGGCTTCCACCATGGGGAGAGCACACGGGCTGAGGTAGTCGCGTATTTTGTGGGGCTCCAAAGAGTGAAGTGCCATATGCAGGGTCGTTGTGAAGAGGGAGGAAACTTTGCTTGTGCACGGAGGGACGAACCACGGTGAGGAAGGTAGGCCGTATGTACCCTGATTCGTCTCGATGATGACGGGGTAGTGTTCCTGGTCGGAAGTAGGGAGCTTTGGAGAGCCCTTGAGAAGCTTGCCATCCTGCCCATAGTAAGAAACCAGAGTCCGAGCAATGTACCGTGGCGCGTGGGCAACGGCATCGCCCTCTACTAAAGCCTCTAGGCGCAACGACGGGTGGTGCGAATAGAAGCCAACATCTTCAGCGGCGCACTCTCGGGCGTCGTCTGCACCGCCAAAAGAGTTGGCCCAGGACTCGAAATAGCGGATGCGCCAGACAGCCTGGTCGCGGTCTTGGCACGTTGCCAGCGTTGGATAGAGATGAGCGAGCTGCTTGTTTGCGTCTTCTCGTACGTCATCGAGGTGGTGAAGGGGCCCTTGGTGTTGCTTCTGGTAGTCGGTGAGGGAGAAGCGGCGGAAGGACATTGGCTGGAGCAGATCGGTACCCATGAGAGTGAGGCGGGTCATGTTTCCATGTGGGGCAAGAAGAGTGACGATGTCGAAGGGGAGGTAGTGAAGCTTGTTGAGGGATACGTCGAGGGCCTCGAGCTTGCGCAGGCGGCTGATTTGCTGGGGAAGCTCGTCGATGTCGTTCTGGCGCAGATAGAGGCCAGTGAGATCGTCGAGGTGGAACAAAGCGGGCACGAGGCGACGGAGCTTGTTCTTGCCGAGGTTGACGTGGAGCCTGGGGAGCAGAGAGCGGTACTGGCCCGCCGTGGGGAGCTCGTTGTCGTAGACGGGAGGGTGGCTGATGACGGAATTGAGCTCGCCAATGCGTGTGATGTCGCGGTCGGCGAGGTCGAGGCCAACGAGGTCGTACGACTCGCGGTCCGCGGCAAGGCCGTCGTCGATGTGCCGGTTGAAGACGGCCGCTGGAGCGGCGTGTCTCGCCACGTCGACGTCGACGTCCATGGCCTCATCGTCGGCAGCTCGCGCGTGGAGCGAGCGGGGGAGCGAGACGGCGGCGCGGAGAGAGGCTGGCGGCATGTACGGGGGCAGGGGCAGGTCATCGCAGCTGCTGGTCGCGTCGCTGAGCATGTAGATGCCCGAGTCCAAGTTGCGCGCGAACTTGGTCTTCTTGACTTGGGGGCTGGCGTGGGCAGACGCGTGCGTGTCCCACCACGCGCCCTTGCGCTTGTTCTTGTGTATGCGCGGGGACTCGTAGTTGGCCACGTCGACCGACTCGCACGAGTCGTCGCTGGAGAAGACGGGCGGAGGGGAGCTCGACTTGGTGGTGAAGGCCGTGGGGTGCCGCTCAAAGAAGGGGCTGGGCGCGAGGTCGTCGGTGCCCGCGCACGGCGGCGAAGAGGGCAGCGCCTCGTCAAAGTCCATGGCGAGCTGGTAGTCGGCGTCGGCGTCGTCGTCGTTGCGCAGGAGAGATGCCGCTGCTGTGGGAGGAGGCTGCGCCGACGCGTGCCACGGCCTCGGCAGCCACGAACCCCCCGTCATAGCTTCGTCCAGGGTGGCCGATACCACCCCATCACGTGACTATCCCAGATGAGCGATAGGTCCCTACCAGACCTCGGGAACCTGGAGAAGAGCTGCGTGCGTGACTGGGGCACACGAAGCCGAGCGGACAAGCATATCAAGACGCAAAGGGCGTGAGTGAATATTCGACGGACCCAGACTTGTTCTCCTAGCATGAGGTGAGGTTGCGGCGACGGTGTACTGTAAACGACGTTGTCGGCACACGTCGGCCCGTCTGGGGCAGGTCATGGCACGATGGCCCTACCGCGTCGCACACAATCGATGACGCGACGGCAAACAGGACAGGAGGCGCAGCGATGCCAGGATGCCAGGATGTGCACGCGAGGCTTGTCATGACTGGGCGCTGTCTGGGCGGATGCAGTCGCCGAGCCGCGTTCGAACAGCGTGCTCAGGCATGCCGACTGTGGTAGACAGGCGTCGCGACACAGACATGGACCCAGCTACGGGAGCAGGCTGAGGTAAGCCGGGCCGCTGGGCAGGCACGCAGCGTGTTGGCACTTTCCAAGCTTGGCGCCCCATGTGGATCATGGCGACGGCCCTGGAGGGCTGGCGCGGGTCCAAGACGTCGGACAAGACGTCGTCTGCTCGGCGTCGTTCCGTATACGCTGGGTACGGGGCGCGGCATTGGCGTCGTCTCTTCGCCATCCATGCTTCAAGACGCTCTCTGCGCCCTTCCACTCTCCCAAGAGAAGCAGGATGCTTCCACGCGCGGCCTTGTAGCGACTGCGACCCCATCTCGAGACGACGCTCCAAGACTACAAAGCCACCATGGCGGGCGCAATCGTGAGCCAGACATGGATCCTCACCAAGAAGACGCTCCTCGTCGTCTTTGTGCGCCACTGGTTCTTCACAAGTGTCCGCGCATTCTGGGCTCCCATTATCTTTGTATGTCGACGCCTCGTCGCCCCCCGCACAACAATGGCTAACCAGGGCTCTGCCGCAGATGTTCTTCATATCTTATGCGAAAAACTTCTTTGTCCCGCCGTCAGAGTACGGCATCGGTGAGCCGTCTCTCATCCGCTCCTTTCCCGACGCCCTCAGTGCTGCCCAAGGCGGCCGTGACAAGGTCGTCTTCGTCAACAACGGACACACTGGTGGCGACATTCAAGACGTCATTGCACAGCTATCCACCCAGGTCCGCGACGCTGGCCTGCAGGCCGTGACTATTCAGCAGGATGTTCAACTGCTTTCGACGTGCGAGAGCTCGCTGCGGGGCGCCAGCACATGCTATGGTGCAGTGTCCTTCCTTTCCAGTCCGAGCCAAGGCCAGGGCGAGAGCTGGAACTACACCATCCGATCCGACGGAGCGCTGGGAGAGGAAATCTACGTGGGCCAGGACGACAACGATGTCCAGATCTACATTCTGCCCTTTCAGCGCGCCATCGACCAGGCCATCGCCTCCGTCGAGGGCTCTGCTGCCATCCCCGCCACCGACGAGTACCCGTACACAGAGCGTACGCAGCAAGAATACGACGATCGCATCAGGACCCTGTACATGGGCGCACTCATCAACATCATGGGCGTGGCTCTGTACATTGGCGTGTGCGGCGTCACCTATCAGCTCACGGGGCAAATGGCCGAGGAGAGAGAACGCGGCATATCCCAGCTAGTCGAAGCCATGTCGCCCGCCAAAAAGCCATGGCACACGCAGTTTGCCCGTCTTCTGTCCATGCATATTGCGTTCGACATCATCTACTTCCCGGGCTGGGTCATTATGGGCGCCATCCTTTGGGCTCTGGCTTTCCAAACCTCCAACCCTGCCATATTGATCATCTTCCACATCCTTGCTGGCCTGTCCTTGACCAGCTTCTCCATCTTCGGCGCAGCTTTCTTCCGCAAAGCCCAACTATCTGGTATCACCATCGTCATCGTCCCGATCCTCCTGGCCATCATCGCCCAAGTCGCTGGACCTTTCAGCACGGCTGCTGTATACGTTCTGAGCCTGCCCTTTCCGTCCATCAACTACGTCTTCTTCATTATTTGCGTGGCCCGTTTTGAGCGACAGCTCGTTGGAATGAACCTCGTCCAAGCCGCGCCCGACTACCAGGACCACATCTGGACTACTCCCGGCATCGTCTTCTGCATATTTGCCATTATACAGACTTTTGTGTACCCTGTTCTGGGCGCTCTTGTTGAGCGCTGGCTCTACGGCACCGTTTCGGCCGACCGGAAGACTACAACGTCTTCGCCGGATCACAACATCATCCTGACAAACTTTTGTAAGCACTGGACTCCCAGTTGGTTTCGCAGCAACGTCCTTACCAAGTTCGGCGTCAAGCCACCGGAAACAGTCGTCGCCGTGCAAGACTTCAGCATGAAGGCGCGCAAAGGCCAGATTATGGTTTTGCTTGGTGCCAATGGTAGTGGCAAGTCCACCACGCTGGACGCCATCGCGGGTCTCAACTCCATCACTAGTGGAGCGATCGAGATTGATGGCACCGGAGGCCTTGGACTGTGCCCCCAGAAAAATGTCATGTGGGATGAGCTGACTGTTTACGAACACGTTCGTATCTTTAACCAGTTAAAGTCAACCGGCACCTACGATACCAAAGATACCATCGAAAACCTGATACGCGCTTGCGATCTGGGGCACAAGATCAGAGCACCGTCCTGCACACTTTCTGGGGGTCAAAAGCGCAAGCTTCAGCTGGCCATGATGTTCACCGGCGGTTCAAAAGTCTGCTGCGTCGATGAGGTGTCGTCCGGATTGGATCCACTCTCGCGAAGGAAGATCTGGGAGATTCTACTCGCTGAGCGGGGTGACCGCACCTTCTTGCTCACGACACATTTTCTCGACGAGGCAGATGTCCTTGCCGACTACGTTGCCATCCTTTCCCGCGGTATCCTCAAAACGAAGGGTACTTCGGTTCAGCTCAAACATGAAGTCGGCGCTGGATACCACGTTACGTATCCGAAAGACGCTCCTGTCAAGCCCCCAGTGGATGCCATCAAGAAACCGGCACCTTCCGAAGGCATGCTACAGTACCAATTCGAGAACGCACTGCCCGCCACCAAATTCGTTGATATTCTGAGACATCATGACGTCAAGAACTACGACATTGTTGGCCCGACATTGGAGGATGTCTTCCTGGCCAATGCTGAGGAAGTCAAGGAGTACAACCTAATGGACGCTGACCACGGTGGGCAAGCTGGAACCCCAACGTCGGACAAGGATCGAGACGTACCTTCAGATCACTCTGACACCGACAAGACGCTAGAAATGAGCAAAGGTCGTGGCACTAGTCTACTCAGGCAGATACTCATACTTGTACAGAAGCGTATCACCATTGTCAAACGCAACTTTTGGCCCTACATATTCGCTTTACTCCTTCCGATTGTGGCGGCGGGACTAGTCACACTGTTCCTAAAGGATTACGAGGCTGTGGGATGCGATCCTGGAGCCAGCGCTAACGACCCTACCATATTCTCGCTTTCCAACGTAGACGATGTCCCTCTCATCCCCATCGGTCCGGCAAGTACCGTCGATCCTGCTATCGGCACCATCATTCAACGAACAGGAGTCTCCGAGGACAGTTTTCACCTCGTGGACACACTCGATGAATTCAACGACTACGTCAACACGCGTTTCCGCAACATCACACCCGGTGGCTTCTTCCTAAATGATAACGGCCCGCCACTCATGGCTTACCTTGCTAATGGCGGTGTCATCGGTGGCCTCATCACACTGAATACTCTCGACAACATCTTGACAAACATCACCATCTCCACACAGTACCAGCAATTCGCCGTGCCATTTGCTCCTAATATGGGCGACACGCTACAGCTGATCTTGTATTTTGGCCTGGCCATGTGTGTCTACCCAGCGCTATTTGCTCTATATCCGACACAAGAGCGGCTTAGGAATGTCCGAGCGCTGCACTACAGCAACGGTATCCGGGCTGTGCCACTGTGGCTGGCATACACGGCGTTTGATTTCCTGTTCGTGCTTGTGATCTCTGCCGTCACTACAGGGATCTTTGCTGCAGTAAGTTCCTATTGGCACATACAAATCTGCATGGCTAACGTTGCTACAGGCTTCCGATGCGTGGTATGCACCAGGGTACCTCTTCGTGGTGTTCTTTCTCTACGGCCTGTGTGCGACGCTCTTTGCTTACCTAATCTCCATTGTCGTTACGTCGCAACTAGCAGCATTTGCCTTCGCCGCTGGAGGCATGGTGTCGCTCTACCTGATATACTTTATCGGTTACATGGCCATACTGACTTACGCACCCGCATACGCCATTGACTCCTACATTCAGTACTTCCACTGGACTGTCTCGTTGATCTCGCCCTCCGCAAGCCTACTGAGGACGCAACTGCTTTCTCTCAACTCTTTCAGCGTACTATGCGATGGCAATCAAATTCCTAGCTATCCTGGCGCTTTGACAGTGTACGGAGGACCCATTTTGTATCTCATTGTACAAATCATATTGCTTTTCACCGCTCTCGTGTGGTGGGACTCGGGCTACCGACCCGCGTTTCTCAACCGAGAAAAAAGCCGTCAGCAGCACTCGGAAGAGAACGTGGATACCATCCCTCCTGCTGTCGCTGCCGAAATAACACGCGCTGAGCAGAGCAAAGACAGCCTACGTGCGCTGCATTTACACAAAACGTTCGGCTCCAATCACGCTGTGAACGACATCACCTTTGGCATCCCCCAAGGCCAGGTTTTCGCTCTTCTTGGTCCCAATGGTGCTGGAAAGTCCTCGACTATCTCGCTCATCCGTGGAGACATTCATCCTACGACACACATCAACGGAGGTGGTGACGTTCTGATCGAAGACATCTCAATCATCAGCAAGCGTGCAGCCGCACGAGGTCATCTCGGTGTGTGTCCGCAATTCGATGCCATGGATTCAATGACAGTAACGGAGCATCTGTACTTCTACGCTCGCGCTCGCGGCGTCCCCGACCCAAAGACCAGTGTTGATGCGATTCTCCAGGCTACCAGTTTGGGGCGCTTTCACGACCGTCTCGCGTCCAAACTCTCGGGTGGTAACAAGCGGAAGCTCAGTCTGGGCATTGCATTGATGGGCAATCCGTCTGTTTTACTGTTGGACGAACCGTCCTCGGGTATGGATGCAGCTGCGAAGAGAGTCATGTGGCGCACACTGCTCGGTGTAGCGGCACCTGGGCGTGCCTTGTTGATCACCACTCATTCCATGGAAGAAGCGGACAAGCTCGCCACCCGCGTCGGTATCATGAAGCGCAAAATGCTTGCGCTGGGGACAGTCAGTGATCTAGGGCAGCAGTATGGCGATGCTTGGGTCGTACAGCTTGTGCTCAAATCTGCACCCGAAACCACAGAAAAAGAGATGGAAGCCGTAAAGCAATGGGTTCAGAGCAAGATTCCCGGTGTTCAGCTCGACAAGTGGGGTTCGCGAGGTGGAGGCCACGGACAACTCCGATTCAAAGTACTCAAGGCTGCTTCCCCCGAATCGACTGCATCGCCCGCGCATCTTGACAATGCGCAAGATGGCAAGGTCACCGAAGCAGAGGTTCATCAAATCAACACTTCGTCCTCAGCTGCTTCAGCATCTGATCTAGGCGGCATTCCCGGCCTCATCCAGTTGCTAGAATCTAATCGCCAAGAGCTAGGCTTGGAATACTACTCGGTTTCGCCTACCACCTTGGACGAGGTGTTCCTCCGTGTTGTTGGCGAGGAGGAGGAAGAGACGAGTGGAAAGAAACCAAAGGGTACAAAGAGGAATGGATGGGGTCGCTTCATATGCTGTGGCTTGCTGCCTGCTTAGAGTGTAAACACTGTCGCAGAGACAAGCTGCCAGGCAAGCAACGAGCAGTCAAGATAATGAGTGATTGGGAAACTTCTCCCTGAGCCTTGACGTTGTATGATACCACAGCATTTAGCTTCTGTATATAGCTTGTCTAGTTATCCCACTTTATAATAGTCGAGCCCTAATCTTTTCGCCTTGAAGCTTGTTGGGCACGTTCCGCAGTCCTCACACGTCTTTTCCCGCATTCTCAGAATCGACTAGTGGAGTCTATGGGATGCTGGTGTGATGAAAACCCGACTTCGCCGTGAGTTCTCGGTAATCCTCAGCCCTTCTTTGTAGCGTCGCGCACCTGCTCACTCAACAGGCCATATTGTATCACTCACTATCTGGTCGATATACTTCTTCCCAATAAAATTCATCATGTCTCTCATTTGAGTGATAGCTCTTACTGCTGTCGAACAGTGTCTCGGTGTATATTGCAATCTTCTCGGTACTGAGGTGCTGCTACGGGATTAACTGCTCTTCCTTTTCTCTCAGATGCAGCCAGCTCTCCAAGATATCGAAGATCATTGAGTAGACTTCATGTCTGGATCGTTTGTTCAAGCGACCCCGGTCGACAAGCGTTGCAGTTCGTATGCGTGTTCATCAGACGGCTCTACACACATAGTCATGTCCAACCCAGGTTGCGAATGAGCGCTCCAGACATATCGAGGAAGACGCACATGTGTGGTGACTCTGGGGCAGGGGAACTCTGAAACGGATTTGAGGATTTATTTACTTATAATTATGTAGACAACGTAATGTAGGCTGGCCTGCAGCTACTACAATAGAGGAGATATAGATATATAGCGCATCACGTAAAGAGGAGTCTACACACCGACACTGGGGTCTAAGAGATGAAGTACTTTGCTTGCACCGCGCGAGTGGCAGCCCCCTTAGTAGCCCCCTTGGCAGCAGCAGCAGCAGCAGCAGCTCCTGCTCCTGCTCCTGCTCCTGCTGCCGCTCCAGCCGCCGCACCACCAGCTGCCATGTTGCTCATAACAAATCGCGCAGCCTGAGCCGCGTTAGCACCATACGACAGGTGAGGTGCCAAGATGATAGGCTGGCCTGCACAGATGAGGTCGCCAGGTGCGCAGATGATTTTAGTGTTTGCTGCTGCGACTTTGCCGACCGGTTTGCCGTTGTTTGGGTCGCCGAATATGACTGCGCTAGACACAAATGCCGAGTCCTCAGCACTAAGCATATCAGCAGCATTGTGGACAAGCTGACCACCTTGTCTAGATCTCTTGTTAGACTTGCGAACCATGTGAGAAAGATATTGAGGGCAGTGTGTTACTTACGAGTAGCCTGCCATTACTAGTGTAGTGTCCGGGCATTGGGCCCGAACCTGTCCGACCATCTGTGCCATGAGCTGGCTGCCTCCTTTGTCTCCACCAACAAGAAAACCAGGCACATCTGCTGGGTACTGGATGCCCTGAACAGCGACGTTACCAGCACCTCCCATCATCGCGCCAAGAGCGATGGCAAAAGGTGGTCCAGCAATTGAACCCATGTTGCCCAACTCAGTCGTTCCGCGGGCAAAGAGGACGGTCATGGGCTTGCAGCCGCCGCCGCTCTTCACATCATTTTGTGAGATTGAGGCGAGGGCGGCAAGTGTGACTGACGGTAGGAAAAAAATAAGGAATTTCATAATGATAGAGTCGTCTCGCTTTGTTCCGTCAAGGAAGGGATATTAGGGTATTACAAAGTATTATGCGAATATGGATAAAACAAGTAAGGGTATTGGAAGAGAAGATATGGAATGTATGGACTGCTGTTCACCACAAGAAGCATGCGACAAGCCCCTTTATAGTATCATACATCAAGATGCCATGGTTAACGCTGTTTATTTAACCACCGCTTTTTATGAGTTTGAACATGTAGTATACTCACCTGTCATGTTTTCACCTGTTTTCCAAAGACACATCAAACGTCATGCCAGACCGCATATAGCACGCATACTGGCAGTCAAGAGTGTCGTGCGACATATTCTATGAGCCCTTCCATGTCGGTTCAAGCTCGTCGGGAACGGGGTTGGGGCTAGAGCTACATGCCAGTAGCCGTTGTCCCCACGCACCTGGCCAGGTCTGCGACAGCTGTTGCCGAGGTGGACGAGCGATGTGCATGGGCAGCAGGAACGACCGAGGCGACGAGCTTCATATGGTGAAGCTGCCATGAGATTTGTGGCGGTGTCTCCTGTCCCTGAGTCTGGTGCTCTGTCGTTCGCGTGATTTGTCGTCAACTGCCGTCTGGATTGCGCTCAAGGCTCCCGACTTTGCGCTTGGACAATGTGAAGGGCCAATCGCATCCCACATAAGTATGTCTGAGCTGAATCAGAGTTCTCGACATCTCAAAACGTCATCGGCAACCTGGTGTTCGGCCAAAACCATGTCTCATGACTTTGGGAGTTGTCGCATCGCGTCACATGCTGTGGCTGTTTCAGAAACCCGTTCATGCCTCCACACCTCGAATCGTCGTGCGTTCCAGAGTCCAGGCCAAGCAACGTTCCAAGCCTACGGTAGCACAACATGCCGGCGATGGAAACAACATGGTGCGCATATATCGTCGCGAAGATGCCGCGGTCCGCAAAAGCTTGGTGGAGTCTTGCAGTCAGCCAGGCGGCCAAGGACTCGGGAAAGGGCGATGTCGAAGTAGCTGTGGGCCGACAGATCATGGCCCAACATCCTTGGCCACTGCTGTGAGTCTGCGCTGATCAGGCCCGTGCAACATGCCTCCATTTTGGACGTGTTGAAAAAGGCTGAACGCTGGTAGCAAGGCGAAATAAAGGGCGGCAGTGCCTCTTTGGTGTTGCGCGTTGGCCGTAGACCACCCCGCCTTCGCCCTAAGAGGAAGGTGCTAGCGACTGTGCAATATCCCGGTCTGTGGTGGTCCATTTGTATAATTGTCTACGACGCAGCCTCGAGTCCAAGTGTTGGTAACACACAGGCAACATGCCTCTTCAGGTCCACCGCATAACCTCGACAGCCGACTTCGAAACCTTCGTCGCCATACAGATCGCCGCCTTTGCCAACGGCGGTGGTATCACTTCCCTGCTCACGCCTAACCCCATCACCGACGAGTACATCCAAAAGTCTATCGAAAAGCACGTCAAGTCTTGGCGCGACGAGCCTGACGTTGTGTATCTCAAAGTCATCGATACCGACGCCCATGGCAAGATGATCGCAGGCGCCAAATGGCGCATCAACGAGCGGGAGCGCAGTGAGGGAGAAGCCAGCAAGATGTATCCAGTGCCAGATGATGAAGCCAAGGGAAGACAGGGCTTGCTAGACTTCATGGTATTCCTGAGTCGAGTAAGAAGGGAGTACATGGGAACGAAGCCCTTTTACTGCTAGTACCCAGCGCGCTACGTCGGAAGGTGTTGCTGACGGACAGCAGTTTTGCATATCCTCGTAACGCACCCAGATTACCACCGCCGAGGTGCAGGATCTATCTTACTTGAGTGGGGTACCAAGCAAGCGGACCGCGCGAGACTACCTGCCTTCTTGGAGTCGTCCCCGATGGGCAAGCCTTTGTACGGGAGAATGGGATTTCAAGCTAAAGAAGGTAAGTCTTGAGCCTGAAAGCATACATGTGCTACTACTTCTGCGTGTATGGCACACGCTAACTCTATGCTCTCAATGCTACAGTGGTCACGTGGGACTTGTCGAAATATGGCTTGGAGGGGACAGATACCAGTACAGTGATGCTTCGTGAGCCCAGCATACACGCGATATGAGGTGCTATAGATGCGACCTCGTGTGCAAGAGAAGCCGAAGGCTGTTGGAAATGGCGGGTAAGGACACGGCACCTCCAAGACGTGTGCGCCCGCACTATTCTCTCTAGCAGCCTCTCCACGAAAGAGACGTCCCAAATCCACTCCTTCTACATGATATATCTGTTCCCCACGCTGACTTGGACTTTCACGCCTCTTTTGCTCAAAGCCTCGACCCTTCTTGTGAACTCGTTCTGCTCTTCACTCTTTTCCAACGCCAGAACCTTCGCGGTTTCCTCCAAAACAACTTCGGTCAACTGGTTCATCTTATCTAGCGCAGCCAGGAAGCGCTCACTCCTATCTCCGCTTTGTTTGCTTTTCGGAGCAATGCAGGGCTGCACAAGAACAAAAGCCTTGATCTCGGAGATGGCTGGTCCCGCACACCAAAAGAAGAGATCCGCAGTCTGCAGGCCAAGGAACTTGAGGGAGAAATTGGCGCAAATGTAGGAGAGACATTCGGCCCGTATCTGGCGACAGACGCGGAAGGCAGAAAGATGCAGCACAGATGCGGCGAGATGCTCCGGCTTAGTGCAATTTGCGATCACGAGCGAAGAAAGCTCTGGGTAGATGGCCATGGCGTAGATCATATTTCGTATCTCGCCTGGTAACTCGAGAAATGCGCCGTGTGTCTTTTGTGACTGCATTGGATTAGCTGGCTAGATTGACTCAGTAACGACACGTTGGGTGTATGTTATGTACGTGTGACGCTAACCCACTGACGCGGAGCTGTTTGTGGCGCAACCATTTGGTCCTCATTGTCTTCATCATGTGCCGGAGAGAGACGTTTCTGGTGGCAGGACAGGGACAAGGGATTGATACAGCTTTCGCAATGATGGGGACTGCGGGCAGCTGCCGCCTTACCGCATTAGGATAGTCCACCTTGATGATCGCAGCGCGCCTGGGTAGCTCTCTTGTTAAGGCGTGACAAGCAATTGCGGAGTTCTCGGAGGTGCCAAGACAACGTCACAAGTTTGAGACAGCGACTTGGCACTCTCGCTCCTCAACCAAGCTCGCCACGATGCTCTCGCGCGCGTGTACACGCTCAAGCGCTTTCCTGGGAGCTCGCGCTACACCATGTCCTTCTGCTCGCCCCCCACCAGTGCTGCTCCGACGCGGAAAACGCACCAAAGCCAGCTATCCCGATGGGTCTGAGCACGATGCAACGACGAAATCCAAGCCCTCGCTCCTAGGCCGGCTCAGAGGCTCACGCTCCATCTTCGAGGATGACGCGAAAATGGACCAGGCAATGCGTCCGCTGTCCGATGCCGAACTCGAACGCGACGATCTGCCCGTCATCAACTGGTACGAGCAGGACTTGGACAAAGGCACGCCGCAGCGCCTGATTGAGCGCATAGCCACGCCCGAAGACCGCAAGAAAGACAGAGACATGTACCTGATGATAGAAGAGTCTCGGAAGAACCCCGACCATGACGACGCAACTTTGAACCGGCGGCTCATCGACAGCCTCCTGACAAATCCAAACTTCGCCGAACTGACGGATGAGCTCCAGCTCATCAAAAAAGGCATCAAGTCGAGGGAGGAGCTCCAGCAACTGAAACAACAGGGCGCTGCCAAGGCAGAGGCAGAGAGCAAGCAGTTCAACGCCGGCTTACGGATGGCGACACTTGAAATACTACAAGACGTCCTCGAGGACCCGGACATCGGAGACGCAAGGGCCGACCTGCAAGCGTGCATCGACCACATGCCTGAGGTGGAAAACATAGACAATCCCGTGTTCCAGGCTATGCTGAACAAGGCAATGCACAAGCTTGAGGGCAACGAAGCTATGCAGAACAAGGTCGCCGCTATGCGTAAACGCCCCGACTCCGAATTGGAGCGCGAGTGGCAGACTTATCAGAGAGAGACCGAAGACGCCATTGCTCAAGCAGAGACTCCAGACGAGGACCTGACTATGGCGACACCCGAAGACATGCAGGACGTGGACAAGCTCCTGCACCAGATGCGGGATGTCATGAAGTCGTTGGGTGGCGACACCGGGCTCGAAGCCGAACTCGACGCAGCGATCAGCGAAGACTCCACATCGGGTCAAGATGAAGAGGGTGTGTTCGAGCGTGAAATGGACCCCCAAGAATTGGCCGAAGAGCTGAAGAAGCTCGCCCAGTCCAAAGCATCGCAGCCCGGAGAGCTTGTGGAGGACGAAGAAGATGTTCCCGCTGAGCTCCAGGCCAAGGTTGACGAGATCATGAAAGACCCGAAGCTGATGGAGAAGCTAATGTACATACAAAAGCTCATTTCCGAGAACAAGCAACAGCAAGGCGATCTGACTTCTATCGCCCACGAAACTGCGCCTGACCCCTACCAACTCGCGGACAGCCGCACTGCGCCGCTCAGCGAGCGTATGGCTGCTGCCCTCCAAGACCCAGAGCACGTTGCCGCTCTCCAACGCCTCCGCGTCGACCTCCCCCCACCGTTCAACATTGCGCCCGCCCTGAAATCGTTCAATAAAGCCATTGAGCTTGCCTATATCGGCGCAAACGATGACATCCGCCGAATACTCTGGCGCTCGTACCAGAAAGCGCGATCGTTGCCCACGTTCCTACAAAACATTGGTGACGAGGCGTGGGACATACTGTACTACTCGCAAGCGGTCACCTGGGGCAGTAACCAGAACCGAGAGAATCATCTCAGGATGCTGCTGGCCGACCTTGAGAGCATAGGGAGAGATGGGCCACCTACCCATCCCAGTACGCTCGCTGATGGAGGTGTTGAGCAACTAAACACATGACCGGCTTGAAGACCAGGTGTAACTGTACGATATGACGATTTATATATGATACCCCACCCAATATATTCGCAATGGAATAGCCCTTTGCAAACGTTGCGCTGTCTTTACAACGCCCTCATCCGCATTCGTTTGCTCCACCATCTACCTTTGGTCTCTGATACCAGCTCTCATGCAGATAATCTTTCTTTGGTCCGTCCACCTTGTATCTGATCATGAACCGATCGATCTTTGCACCACAAAACTTGAATTCGCAGTCATTCTGATACGTGTCGGGATCGCACCAATGGCAGCCCGTAGCCATCCAGCCGCCAGCCTGGTCATCAGGCGCGTGGAAGCGCCAGGTATTGAATAGCTTTCCGACGCTTTTTTCGTCGTCTTCAACAAACCATGCGGTGATCTCATCGCTTGTTTCGTTGTACCGATAGACGTAACGACGGGTCGCAGGGAATGACAGCCCAGCGTCCATGGTGAATGTCCCTTGTTCGATATACAAGTATTCGGAGGCGTAGGTCGCTGCATCGGTAGATTGACGCGGATGGAAGTGAGCTGTACCCACGAATGTGCCACCGGGTGTCTGGGTGCGTGAATCAATTTTGCGCGTCATCTTCCAGACACCTTGCATGCCTGCGAACACGGCCGCTGCAACAAACCGAGCATGCTCCTGGGATGCCTCGAGTATTCCGGCAACTTCGCTGACTACTGCCTTGGCTTGCAGACTGCTATCTCTGTGTCGATAGCGCGATGGGAATGCGGGACCCGATTGGCTACCGAATAGGGTGTCGTCACGTGAGACGCCCGTTTCTCGTGCGAACTCTTCCATTAGTCCAACGTAGTCGGCCATCCAGAACTGCGGCACTTGCAAGGACCTCTGACCCATGGCATTTTGCATATGCCTCGTATCATCATACGTGTACAAGGCGGATGAGAGAGTCGCCGACTGCTCAGGCTCTCGTTTGGCCCAGCGTTGCGCCAGAAGTCGAGCCTGCATTTCCATCACGCCCCAGTAAGGGCCTTCGTAGAAACCCACGAACCCAATTGTAGGTATTTGCTGCGAAAAGACGGAACCACGTGACAGGAGATATGGTATGCGCGGATTCGGGTTGTCGCTGCCGTCAGCGAGAAGGGATTGGACACGGGCGTCGAGCCAATCGAGGTCGGCTTTGTAGCCTGTGGCTTCAATGATACCGACCACATCACGCAGTCTGCTCTCACCCTGTAAAGTGTTAGCCTTTTCGATGCGCCTAGACTCTCGAGTAAGCAGAGTACCATAGCTTTTGCGCCTGGCCCATGGAACCAGGGCTCATATTGGCCAAGACGAATCTCTAGGCAAGCACCGTTGGCTGCCTGCTCGACGTGTTCAACCCATCCCCGGACTGGCACAATGATGCCACTTCTGACAAACTCCATATACGTGTCGGTTATACCGGTGTAGCCAGGGTGTTGTGTCTGGGTCGCCGTGTACGCGAGCTCTGAGAAGCCGACGTCGGCGTGATGGCAGCCTATACTTGATCGTAAGAAGTCGTGGCCTTTCTTTGCTTTTTCTGGTGGAACGGTGCTGATAGCTGCAGAGATGTCACCATGGCCGCGACGGGATAGATTGTAGAGAATCAGATCAAGGGGAAGGAATCTGGGTGCTGGCTTGAAATGCCCGTCGTGGGTCTGAGGGTCCTGTGGAAGGTAGCGGGGCAGGCAGTAGAAGGGACGATTGATGACGTGGAAAACCCTGCTGTCGGCGTGGGAGGGTGTCATTCCACCAGGCGAGTGCTTTGCGTTGGAGATCTGAGAAGCAGCCTGAGAAGCAGCCTCTGAGCCGCTGATGCCGCCTCCAATCACGACTATCTTGCCGGGGGTTTCCGTCAGGGCAGAGAGAGTCCGAAATCGTGAGGAGTGTTGGATGTTTGAGAGAGGGTGGGAGGGAACGGGATTGAAGGTGTGAGCTGGCTTGTTAAAGAAGCCGCTGGCGACGACGAGTCGATCAAAGGTACGGCATGTTAGCTGACGGGTGCCGTCGGCACTGACCACTCTCCAAGTATGATCTTCTTGCAGTGATGCGCTGACAACTCGGTGCTCGAGGAGTATGTCGTCAGTTAAGCCAAGGGTTTCTGAATACGCCGCAAGATAGCGGCCCACGTGCCTAAAGATGCATGTACGAAGTCAGTAACTGTCTCACAGCATGCTGTGCACGGATTCTACCTGCCACGCTTTGGGAAAGACAGGCGGAACAGCTAGTGGATCGGCAGCAGGGTTCGAGATATCTACATGTACCGATGTCCAAGCCAGGTCAGAAAAGGCAACAGTGTATCTGCTCAGGTTGGTGCGCATCTCCGGACTGCACTTGTCGCCAAATTCCCCGCGGTCATGTCTCCACATGCCGCCTACACGGTCTGCGGCCTCGTAGACGGTGACTGCGAAGCCGTGCTGTCTGCAGATGTGTGCAGCCGCCAGACCCGCGGGCCCAGCGCCGACGACGCAGACGGACTGCTGCTCGACCGGGGCATCCATGGCCAGGACGGGGTTGGGAATTCGGGGCAGCAGTGTCTGAACAGAGGCTATTCGGAGAGTAGGCCAGCGTTGATGAGGGTGCCTTTGATGGTCTGGAACTGTGTCTTTCCATGCTGGGTAGGCGTCAGCAAAGGGCCAGGGCACGCTGCGGGGGTTCTGGGGCGGCGGACTGAAATCAGATATCGAATGTGGCCCAGGTCAGTGACGGAGCGGTGTTGGTCGAACTCGGAGCGTGCAAAGCGGCGCATGTCTCGTCGTGCGCCTGCGTCGGGGATGCTGGCGGTGCTGCGGACAATGTCTCGCCACAGGGCCAGGGCGCGCTGGCGCTGGATGAACTGCAGGACCGTCAGCGGGCGTGGCGCCGGGCCGGATGCGTCGTGGGACAGGTACGTGGTCCAGGCCCACGGGGGATTTTCCTCGTGCGCGCAGGCGGGAGGGCGGCTTGGAGGCGACGGTCGCGTAGGCGCGCAGCATGGCGGTGCGATGTGTCGAGGGCGCGTCCCAGTGCCCAAGGTTGGCGGTGGGCGGTGGGCGGTGGGCGGTTGGTGGTGGGCGGCTGGCTGGCGGCGGAATCGTCACCTCACCACACCACCATGCACTCGCCCCAGGCCCTCGCGCGCATGCAGACGGTGCAGACGCTGCTGCGCCAGGACGCCGCCCTCAGTGCCTACGAGGCGCCCCAGCGACCCTGCCCCGTCGCCTTCCACTGGGTCCCCTCCGCTCTCGACCTCCGCCCGGGCGAGCTCGACGCCTGCCTCGGCCTCGTCCACGCCACGTCGGGCCACGACTACGCGGCTTCGGCCATGGGCTGGGACCCGCGCAGGAAGCGCGACGAGATGCTCGACGCCGACATGATGTATCTGCTGCTGCGCCCGGCCCAGGGCGGCCCCGACGCCATCCTCGGCTTCACCTCCTTCATGTTCACCCACGACGACCCCCCGCACCACGACCGCCCCGTCCTCTACATCTACGAGATCCATCTCCACGAGCGCCTGCGAGGACAGGGCCTCGGGTCCCGCCTCGTCCAGTTCGTCGAGAGCGTGGCGCGCGCATGTCACATCCCCAAGACGATGCTGACCGTCTTCACCGCAAACACGCGCGCAAAGAGCATGTACCACAGCCTGGGCTACACCAGGGACGAGTGCAGCCCCGACGACAGGATCACGAGAAACAGCGTCATCCCCGCCGAATACGCCATCATGAGCAAGTCGATGGACTGAACACCATACATTGCTAGTCTTCATCAGCCCATCCTCACTCCACGGGAACAAACACCCTGTCAATGTCCGGCCCCCAGCCCTCATCCACCCCGCCAACCTTGACTTCGTTGACGCCCTGCTCCACGTTGACATGCACCACTGAACTTGCCGGGCCTCCTCCCCCGTCTGGCAAGAACGCCGCCCTCTGCGATTTCCCATTCACACTGATGGCTGCATACCTTTGCTGCTTGTCGCCGTTGAGATGCTTGATCCTCACAGTCGTGCGCGTCGTTGCTGAAGATTCCACCTTGGAAAACGTGGCGGACCCCGAGGGCACGCCGCCAATGTACCCAATTGCCTTCGAGCCCGAGCACGAGGAGCATGCTTGAGATATAGCTCCGTTAGCAAGCTCTGCCGTCTCGCCTTCGTACATGTTTTCTTTGGGCCCGGCCCTGCTGGCTCCAGTACCGGGGTCCAGGATCCAGTTGACAGCGTTCTTCATGCTAGCCGTCGTTCCAGATATCTCAACCGGTAACCATACGTATGTGCTTCTCATCAGATTTTCACTGTGCCATCGGTCCCCCATGTACACGTACCCATCCCCCACAGACAGTACAAAGCTTGTTTGAGAAGCGTACGTGTTGGACCCAGAGTCGGCGAACTTTTGCCACGACGACCATGGACCCGAGAGAGACGTCGACGTGCTGTAGTAGTTGTCATTCGGGCTCCACCCCGTAAGCTGCGAGGCGAACATGAAGTAAACGCCTTCGTGTTTGATCATGGCCGGAGACTCGTATTTTTCTTTCCAGACGTAGACATTGCTGGAAACGCTGAGATAATCATCAGACAGTGCGTTGATGCGTAGGCCGTTGCGGCGCTGGCTTCGTCAGAAACAGGTTCCTACTGTGCTACGAGGCAGTCATACGTCTTCGGTCAGTAGATAGCCCTTGCCGTCGTCATCGACAAACACGCCAGAATCTCTACTCTCGAAGCCCAGTGGTCGCTCGCTGCGTAGATACGAATACTTTCCGCAAACGCTGTCGCCTATTGCGACCCCAATCTTCGCCTCACCATAGTCGGCGCTGTCAATGTGAGCCCACAGGACATACTTACCCGTTCGCTTGTTGTGCATAACTTTTGGTCTCTCAATAACACGATCGGGCCCTGTGTCGCCAGATGCAGTCCGCGAGATTAGAGCGCCTTCATAAGACCATTCGACAAGGTTCGTAGACGAATAGCAGTTGATGTTTGTGAAAGCGGTTCCGTTTGTTTTATCTTCGCCAATCCTGCGGGCGCATCAGCACCGGTAGAGGCTGCCCTTGCGCGTAGAGCTATTTACCAATACCACTTTTCGCCATCTTTGATGATGCCGGCGCCGTGAGCCTGAATGTGCTGGCCTGTGTTGGTCTGGTGTAATGTCAGTTGCCATTTGCTCATGGGTACGACGAAACGCACTGCTGTCCAAGTCGCGCCAGGTACAATCTGGAGCGTCGCATTTACGATCAAGCCGGACAGGCCAAAGCCTACGAGTCTGAGAAGTCGCATGGCGGTATTGTAAGATCAAGTCTCAGATGCCAGCCAGAGCAATTGTCTATGCAGAGTGCCTGGAATTTATAGGCGCATCAGCAGATCCTCCCGCAAGTTCCTGACAATCTGCCAACTGGGTCGACCGCGAAAGGCTCGTCGCTCATTGACGGAAAAGGGGCACTGCGCTACATAGTGTCACGAGCAGACATGACTGTTTCAATAATTCTGGTGGCGTATGACTACCGGGACAAGGGTAATAGACGAGTTGTGGGGAAGCTTTAGTCCCGGAAGCTATGCTTGATCGAACGTTACCCGTGTACTGCACGTACTATACTGTAAACTCTGCACACGACGCTGCCTAGGTATGCATCGCCTGGATTGGCAATCACCCGATGTCCGTGGCTCTTTCAACATGAATGCACACTGGCCTCGGTAGCAATGGAACAGGCCGCCCTCCGAAGCGCAGATACTACTGGAAGGGGAAAGCATGCCGCATCCAGTCGGCACAATACTGCGACCGAACCTTGGAAGCGATGGGACATATGGGCTAACGAGTGTATGCTCAACGTATAACTTGGAATGACTGGCAACAGTACCGAGGTAGTTTGCACCGGTCGAAAAAGGCACGTTGCTAGTTCTGGATTGGACAAGATGTTTGCTGCACTCGTACCAACGTTGCACCTGCGCAGGCAGCGTACGCAGCGCACCCACGACAGCGTCTTCGGGCTTGCTCATGCTTCTCGCCCGCATTTTGACCCGCTGCTTCCTTTTGCGAAAGCTTGCCAGCGCCACGACCACAGCCTTCTGGGCGCGATTCCACGTATATCAGATACGGCCCAGCAACCTCAGCAATGATGTAGCGTTGTGTTAAGTTTACTAATCATGCATCTTCAGGGAACCTAGGGACCTGGATACTCTACAAGACATCAGAGATTGAACGTCAACAGACGACCATCCTTCACGTCCCTGATTTGAGCCATTCGCAAGTACCTTTGATGATCGGATAATTGCGAAGGGCCAACGACTTCGACATATTCCATACATTTGGACTGTCTCAGTACAATGCATTCCAGAATGTCCAGCACGTTGCGCTCTCATGTAAGATAACGGCACATCGTCTAAATAGGAGATTGTGTGTTTTCAAATCAGACGCCTCAGTTTCACATTCGAGCAAACCCGTGTAAGAATACCGTAAAGACTTTGTATCAAATCGTTGAGCAGCAAGCAATATTCCACAGGCGCCAGGGAGCTTCCGAGCTAGCGTTTCCCGGTAGATCCATCCTGCTACTTTTGTCACAACCTTTGGTTACGTTATTGCACAATATCCTTGGCCACTCCGACATAGCCAGATCCATTCTCGATCCACGTATTCTTCCAGATCTGCACCAGCTCTTGCGAAAGTCTTGCCATGTCGAGGTTCCTCTCACTTGAACTCGCTAGTACCTTCCAGCCTTGCTCGTGTTCTGCGCTCACATCATCGATCATGTATGTGTACTTGTCGAAATTGTCGGAGCCCGCAATGAGCATGTCATTCACACCATTGGCGAACCCGAATGTAGCGAGAACTTGGTTGTAGCTGACCCAAGCGGCGTCTGTCATGGGAATGCTGACCTTGTAAACGATATTGGGAAGGATGCCATCGCGTTCGACAACAGTGTGTAATGAGTCGGCCATGTAACCGTCGATGAAACAATACAGTTTTTCCCGGTCATCCTCACAAAGATGGGCCCCTGCTCCGCGAATCATGCGGAGGGGGGCAATGAGAACAAGACGTTCCCTTGCCTTGGAAGCAGTCAGTCGCGCACTCAAGCAAGAATAGGACTTTGAAGCTTACATCAGGACCAGGTGTAACTGTACGGCACAGTGAATCGGATTCAGGTCTGGGCTTCATCTCGTATGCAGGCGTCGCAAGAGGCGTCGAAGTGTAGAGTGGCGTTATGCTGTGAAGAGGCGAAGACGAAGACAGCCCCGCAAAAGAAGCATGCGAATTTGATCTACCAGGAGGCGTGTCTCTGCCACCTACGGTATGACCAGGGATGTGATAGTCGAAGGGTGACCGGTATGATCCCTTCTCCCATCCATGCTTTGGCGCACCGGGCGGGATCAAGGCAGCCCGCCGAATCGAGTTGGCGACTTCAGATGCAACCGAACCTACAGCGGTTGTATGTTCTGAACGAAGAGAAAGGGAGGGCCTCCGCGTGTGTACGAGGTTGCGCGCGTCGGCCAGCCGGTTGCCAAAGCCGACGTCTGCAAAACGCGTATAGTTGCGGTTCTCCACCAGTCGCGGAATTGTCGGTGAGGACGCTGATGGGGAAGTAGAATTTATGCGAGGGGGGACCGACATGCTTTCCTAGTTGCTGATGGCGGAGAGTGATTGCAACGCGTGTTTCGACTTCAATTTGATGGTAAGGAGCTGGAGCAGAAGCGAAAGGGGAAGCGAACACTCTAGAAACACGCTCTCAACTCACTAAGAGGAAGCAGCCAAGCCTGTGACTGTTTGTGGTGACAAACACAAAGCTCCAGTGAAGGTGTAGCGCCATTCATTGAACCTTCAATATGTGTTCTGCTTCGGGAGAGGCGACATGATCGATCTAGTTGCACGAGAAAATATCGATGGATTTCGTTGTCACTACAATATGTTAATGATATTCAGATTGTGGTCCGTGTTGTTTACCTAGGTAGTCACTAGCACTAGCGAAGAGGACTCGACACCCGTGCTGCTATATCCAGTATAGTCTGTAGAAGCCCAACTAACATAGTCCCAGTGTGAAGTTTGGTATTCATCCACCGAATGCGAAAGCTTCCCTCCGCCTCAAGAAGAGAGAACTCAGATTCGATCGCAACTTGATGTCTATACTGCTTCCTAGACCATGCACTGGCGTCATATCAAATGGCGGGCACCATGGCAAAAGCGCCATCTGTCGGTACTAGAGACTTTCAGGGCCGAAGAAGCAGCGAAGGAAAGCGCTGTTGTTGTTCGCAGAATTCGGGACGGGAATATTGAGGTATGTCCTGAGTGTTTTGATAGAGTCTAGAACATTTGTTTCTCTAACGCTAGCCAGTATGTCACTTGCGGCCGTCTTGAAGACCAAGCAAGCATTTGGAATCGTTGCAAACGCTCACTACGCTACCTCCAGAATAGGCCGCGGCGGGTTTCATCTCAACAGTACTTTGAGCATGACTCAGGCTCAGTGAAGAGCGGTGGAGAGACTGTGACAATGACCGTAAGAGCAGACGCGCACAACGAGGAAACACAAGAGTCTGGCAGTGAGCCCTGGGAGGGCGACTATACTAGCCTTCTAGCCGAGTATGGTATACGATAGTTGCCCCATAGTTTCCTGATGGCTCCTCCGCCTTTATTGCGTCTTATATCATACCCAGGTAGTCATGTACACCACCACATTCTGTACTAGATAGACAATGCAAGATTCATGTAGCTACCAAAAGCACGCTTTGTCACTATGCTATTTGGATAATGTCTCTGCCGGTGTTGTCAGATAGGAAAAGCGATATGATAACGCGGCGAATCCCATCTGGGTACCCCCAAAGCAGCGACGAAGACAAGATCAACTACACCAGCATAAGTAGCTAGGAAATGGGAAACAATTTCGCATTCGAGTATAGATCTTCCAGTACTCCAATCACGTACGACCCTAATCTGATAGTATCAATGCTTGACCGTAATGAAATTGAATCCGGGCCTGTCTCGTTTTAGCAGCCGTACCGCTCATAGATGACGTATACTTTCCCTGGCCAAGACATTTCCCACCTCTGGATGTGGCCTCTGAAGTAAAGCTCTCATCTATCCCGCTCCTTGAACCGTCGACTCAGCTCGTAGAGCCTTTACAGCCGTCTTTAGCCACTCTCTCGCTCAACTCGCGCGTCCTGCCTACGAGATGGACTCGCGGCTACCACACCCTCGCCAAATTCAAGCACAGCTCCAGGCACTCGGCGACGAAATCCAGAGCATCCGCGAAGAACACGATGGCCACATTGTCGGGCTAAGCCAGCGTCTGCAACAAGCTGAGAACCGCCAGCGACAACTCCTACATCAGCTCCAAATTGCTACGAACCGCTTTCCTGGACCGCCTGGCAGTAGTCACAGTGGTTACTCGAGTTCGACTGCCAACCAAGATAATCCTCTCCCTCTCTCGGAGTCTCTTATCGGTACTGGTCGCATCACAACACCTCCACGAGCACATACCGGTGGCGCCACGAGTAACGACAGGTATGATCGTACCCGCTTCTTATCATCAGGGGAGGCTTCTTCTAGACACAACAGCTATTCTAGTCGCCCATCCCCTGTTCAATCGGTGGATGCGAATGCTACACCACGCGCACAACACGCTGCTCCCCCACTGAACCCAGTCCGCCCTCAGCAGCCAGTCATTGGTAGTAAAGACAACGCAGCTTATCTTCCTATGGTCATGGAGAATATCATGTCCGAGCACCGCCGCCACAAACGTGAGGGCACCTTGAGATCTTGGTGAGATGCTCTCTGAGCGAGCGCTCATGAATGAGTGATAGTGGCTAATGCATATCAGTGGATTCGTTTTTCCAGAAGGGCGGACCAACGATGTCAAATGCTCTCAAGACCCTTTCCATATACCCTGCTTTCGTGCCAACCACTTCTACTATTGCCGACAACACATGCGTGTCATCCCTGGTGGGAAGACGGTTTGTAGCCATAGGAACAAGCAGGACTGCTTGGTGGTGATATTTGGTACGTTGTCCAAACATGGCTCTTGTGCTCATACGTCAAGACTATTAGTAATCATCCACAGAAGATCACGATGACTGGG
This sequence comes from Alternaria infectoria, assembly GCF_024043175.1. Classification (NCBI taxonomy): domain Eukaryota; kingdom Fungi; phylum Ascomycota; class Dothideomycetes; order Pleosporales; family Pleosporaceae; genus Alternaria; species Alternaria infectoria. The sequence goes on along the minus strand of NW_026250728.1, from coordinate 92,493 downwards.
ACCTGATCGTGGATGCTGCACTCGCGGCAGGCAACCTTGGCAACAAAGGAGTGGATGTCGAGGATCTGAAAGAGGCTCTCTTCCCTCCTCAGAACTACTCTGATCGATACATGAGCGCCCCTGGCTGATTTGGAAGAAGATAAAGTACCCGGTGGTATGGGAAGGGCTTTAGGGCGAGGAAGGGCAGAGAAACAGTTGCAGCGGTGGATCAGCTCTTCGCGTAATCCGTGTCATTTTCCGATTCAATCCCCTTATGACCCTATCTGAGCAACTACATCGAGCGTAGTGTTGCATACAGCCTGAATGCGCACCTAGAGACAAACATTGAGCGTATCGAGTGTCTTTCGCGGCACGGCCTCGGTGTCTTGGAGATGTTCATGTCTAAGGCAAGGTTCGGCGTTGTGTGCCGTTGGCGATATTTCAGTTGTGCCTCCGGGGCCATTGATCCCACGTAAATCATGGATACAGAGTGTGGCGACGTTGGGAAGGTTTGCTGAGCCATGCTTGGTGTCGTTAAGATTGTAGGTTACCACGCACGCTGTGGTCCATGTTTCGTTTTTTGGCAACGCCAACACGCAAGAAGAATACCTACGCACGGCTGCGTGACGCAACCCACGTAAGTGTTATTGTTCAACGGTCGGACAAAGCGCGCTCACATTTGGACGAAGTCGCCCATGCCCAGCTGAGAGTACCTAGGTAGACGAGAAGCGCGCGTCTTTGACACGCGCTAATGACGCTTGGGCCTTGTCGCATGATTTGTCATCACTCAACAAAATATCAAAGGGGGCCGGGGTGCACAGAAGAATTTGCTCCACATTGCAAGCTGCATGCAGACGCGCCTTGAATTCTTCTGCCAAGCGATCAACTATCGCTTCAGTACGCGACAAACCATGTGTATTAGACCACGCTCTCATGTCCCCCGTTCTCCCGACCTCGGGAACTGGAGGTCATCTTTTCCGCTGCAGCTCCCTCCCTCCACTACACTCCCTCAACCGAAGGTCGAGTTCAGTGGCCCGAACTTGATGTTGCTGTAGACAACAGTGGCATCAGCATGTTGGCTCTCAATGTCTGCCGGCACACCGCTCGTCGTCTCGCATTCTCCCCTGCCGGTACCTAGATCCGTGTCTGGATTCTTGTCTGTGGGATACGTAGAGTCAAGCCAAAGCATGTTGCTGTAATGGTCATCCCACAGGCTCATGACGAGGACCATGCCGTTTGCGAGAGCCTTTGCCATGTTCGCCATACCGCCCTTGTCTTTGAACGTGTATGTATCGTGGAACGCAGCTTTCTGTTCGTCGCAAAACTTTGTTGTGATGGAGTTCCCGTCTACGCCAGGAATAGTAGATGCAGGCTGCGCAATAGTCTTGCCGTTCTGGACATAGAAACGCTTGATCTCCATAGCGTCCCCGGTACCGACAAATTGTGTGACCACGGTGAACTTCTTTGAAGTGTCTACCGTCTTGCCCTTGCCATAGAAGTCTTTGACACCCATGCGGTAGCTGTTGAAGTCACAGCCGTCAGGATCGCAAACCCCGGCATAACGGTCGGCCGAATAGGTACCTCCGCAACCGTCGCCGTCACAACGAGACTGCTCGATTGTGGAGCACGAGTGTGGGGTGACGGCTGTGCTGACAGCGTTCGCTTCCCAGATGTCCATCTCTGCGCAGCACGAACCATGGCCCCCAACCCCTGCATTCGCATCGTTGGAGGATGGCTGCCAACCTTCGACATTTCCCTGCAGCATTCTGAGTAGCTGAAAACCAATTCTTGGAACCGAGCGTGACTTACCTCGCCGTTGATGAACTTCAAATCCCGTGGGCACTGGGCGTCGCAGTACCCTGTGCCGTATTTGGCGCCAGCCTTGTTCGTCGAGAATTTCTTCAATCCGCCATCTGCATCCATTGAAACAAAGTACAAAGCGCCATTGAACCCGCATGGCAGGTTCGACACGTCCACATCGAACGTGAACTCTTGGTTGCCGGTAAACTTAAACATCTGTTCAAATCCACGGATCAGTTGAGACACTGTTTGTACCTACGAGAACGTTACTTACCTCGTAAGTCGTATCATCCTTCATGAGATACGTCCGAGAACCGATGTTTGTGGAGTAGGAACCCTTCGTGATGAATTTCAACTTCAGGGAGTTACTGCCCGCGGTGATGCCGTATGTGCCACTGTAGTCTGCGCCGTCAACGGCACAGTTGGCCGCACATGCCTTATTGTCTGGGCAGGCAGTTGCGTTCCACTCGTTACCTGTGTAACAGTTGTCATAGCTAGTCTTGTGTTAGCAGCTGAGTCAACCCAACAGATTGTGCCTATGCCATTACCCTCCTTTGACATGAAGCCATCGCCAATTGGCGTCGATGACAATTTTACCGTTCTTGGTTGTGCAGCTACCCTTGGCGGTGCAAGACTGCCATGTCATTCCTGGATGGGTTTCGGTTTGCTGAGTACCAACAAGCTGTGCGTGAACGACGTGGTAAAACCACGCGGCAATGACGAAGTAGTGATACATGCCCAGATGGTGAGCAGTACAGGCTTTGGGGTTTCAGTAATATCGTGGGCAAAGACTGACAAAAGGTTGAATCAAGATCATGGCAAGTGCATCGGCAGGCGTCTCTTATGTCCCTTTTCGCGGAGCCTTCTAATTACCCTTGGGCGTATGTACTCTATGTTCCATCTTTCAATCAATGTGTCAATAAATGCTAAACCACGCCCCAACTGCTGCAATTTGCGTTCAAAGCCTTTTCTCGCATACCGATAATGTGCGGCCCCTACATGCCATGTCGAGATTCATCTCACTGGAGGCTAGAACGTGTCCGACCACAGACGCGGACAGCTTATGAGATGAATTGACTGCTTAGTGCGACGCGGACACCCGTAGGTCTACAAGGCAATCTCCACGCAATGTAGGAATCATTAGACATCGTCATCGCAGCCAGAAGGTCACTCGGACAGGCGATGTGATGCAACAACCCTTTTGTTCGGCTGTCTGCCCGGCTAAGCATACCAAGCATCTTGAAGCTCACTGCCATGAGCTGGGCGCTGAGTACTATTAACTGGGTATTTCAATCCCAAGTCAAGAGCAGCTCCTGCACAGATGCATGCGCCTCGGCGCCTCAGACCCGGTCCCGTAATACCCTGTTAAACTACGATTAGAATGCGTCTTAGGTCTTCGATGGGTCGTGCTGTCACTGCACAGCGGAGAGTTCAACTGCCGAAGAAGATATGAAGGCAAGCCAAGCTGATCATCAATTATATGAAAAACAAGTACCGAAGAGGGGTAGATTGACGATACTGTTGATACCACGAGACTGGAAATGAGACATGACCAGCATTCCCCGCATTGGCACAAAGAGGACCCGATGAGTGCGTCGAAATGCCGGCGATTCCATTTATTAATCGTCAGCACTGGTGACGCTACACTATCGACAGGATGGGTGAATGCTACCTAGCTGGAGGTATGGCGGCCTGAGCGTACCTGGGGACGCAATGGTTAACTGGGTCTGTTGCATCTCCGTCTTATATCCGAGTCTGTGCGCTCCAACCCATTGCCTCATCTCCACCTGATCTCCGCCTTGTCCGACCTCCAGCTGTTTCGCCATTGTCAACGCGCATCGCAGTCCCTAGTTGCCATCCGTCATATGCCATGTCCGCTCCCGGCGCCGAGTGGATTAGCGACAGGTCTCGCGAGGAATCCCCAGAAGGTCACGATGGCTTGTCGCAGCGACGCACGAGCAAGAAGCGCAAAGTGTTGTCGTGCTACGCTTGTCGCAACCGCAAGATGAAGTGTGATCGCGTCTTTCCAGTATGTGGCCGATGTCAGAAAAACGACAGAGGTCACGAGTGTACATATGACCCCCGGCTACTTCAAGAGTCCCACCGTGACAGGGGCGCTGCGTCTCTTGCGCTTACAGAGCTGCCAGTCGAGAGCGAGCCCTCCTCGGACGCATCGAATGCATTACAACGAAAAGTCAAAACACAAGAGAGACGAATTGCCATTCTGGAACAGAAACTCATCAATCGAAATGGCGGTGGTAATCCCCCGCAATATGGGGAGTTTGTGCCCCATGAACCCAAGATCACAGAGGAAATCATGTTCAGAGGAAAGGGTTTCAGATCCCAGTTCAACGGCGCAACGAGTATCATGAGCATGATCTCCACGGTACAGTCCCAAGCCTGACGTCAACGTGATAGAAACTGACCACCACTAAGTATCACGAGCTACAAGCTTTCACGCGAGAGGCTTTGACCGTCGATCACTCCATCATGCGTGTCAAAACCGACTTCAAAGCCTTTCGCGATCAGAGGAAGAAGTCTGCGAAGAGGCAAGCCACTAGATGCTCTGACATCGACTCTGAAATACTCGCTATCCTTCCGGAAAAGAGCATAGTTGATACGCAGGCGGCTCTCTACTTCCAAACGTGGGAAACAAGTTATAGAATCCTGCACGGGCCGTCGTTCTGGGAGGATTATCGAAGTTACTGGGAATCAGATCGGGACGGAAAGGGACCGGTGAGCTTCGCCGTCTTGCTCGTCTTGCTCGTCGCAGCCACGAAGTGCCTTAACCCGAAAGATGATGTGTTTGTTGGTGACACGACTGCCGACAGGCAAGCGGCTCACGAGCTTATTAATTTATGCGACAGCTGGATCGCTGATCAGCCGCGCAAGCGGGTTACTTTAGCTTTGTTCCAGCTACAGTGCCTGTCGTTACTCGCGAAGCGTGTCAATTGCGTGCGCCTGAAGCAAGACTGGGTCGCATCGGGTGACCTACTGCGACTCTCCCTTGCATCTGGTCTACATCGTGATCCCTCTCTGCTCGGACATGGTACGATGACAGCTTTCGATGAGCAAATGAGGAAGCGTCTGTGGATTACCGTCATGGAGCTGGAGCTCCAGTCGTCCGTTGAGAGTGGCATTCAATCTTCGCTCTCCGGACTATACTGGGACTCGCCTATCCCTGATAATCTTGGCGATGAATCCTTTTCGCCAGATATGCAGCACATGCCGGCGGTACGTAGAAACGAACCTCGGAAGAAAGCGTTCCCTGTGAGACTGACACCGTGCAGTCCGACGAGAACTTCACATCAGCTTCGTACCTCATCGCAACTACAAAGTCACTTCCACTCCGTATCCATTTGACGCAAGTGTTAAACACCCCTTCCAGTGCTCTCGATTACGACGACGTGCTGCACTACGATGCACGGATCCGCTCTGCATTGGCCGCACTACCCGTCTGGAACGATGATCGCGCACTCGTACCTTTCGCACTCCTCCAGTTGCAGTTGCGACAGTATCTCTTATTGGTGCACAAGGCCTACGCCAGACTAGCCTGCACAGACAATCGCTACTTATACTCGTTCACAACTTGTGTAGAAACGTGCAGCTCTTTGGTCACCACGCACGATCGCCTGCTATCAAGAGGCGTTCTAGCGCTGAACAACTTCCGCAACGACGTCATCAGAGCTGGTCTGACACTTTCGCAGATTGTCTACCACAACTGCACTCTTCGAAAAGTAAAATCGTCCCGTACCCCTGCAACTGATTCTACGAATCACAGTGCAGACCATCACACTCATTTTGCAGACCTGAGTAGGCCACAGCGCTTGGCAGCCTCCGATACATGTCTAGACCTGTATCTCACGGCACTACCGCAGGAGTCGTTCCTTGCAAGAACACTATGTATATCTTCGATGGACATCCTAGAGCGAACGAGACAGATATTTGAGATCAAGGTCTTCCGGCTTGGTACAGGATACATGGAATGCTGGCTGTAAGTTATGTGTCAATAATTCACAGCAAGAATTCGCTGATTTTGGTTCTCGTATGCACAGCATGTCTGCTGCAGTAGGCATGCTACCTCCTCCATCACCTGCTACATCCATAGCCTACATCAACAACATCCACGATGACGTACTTTCAAGATGTCACAAAACGCTCGACTGGTTTACCTCGTTGGCTTTCAGAGTACTAGCTCTACAACAAGATCCCCTGAGTCGCTTGGCGTCTTCCCTTCGCAGTACCATGAGTACTAGGGAAGAGATCGTCTCGACGTCAATGACCGCTGAGAGTACACCTACCACGTCACTAGATGGGGTTTGCGTAGAAGCCAACACAAGTAATAGTACGAAAGAAACGTATGGACCATTCGATTCACTACAGGACATACAGTCAGATATGAGCGGCTGGTCATTTCCTGACTTCTGGGCGTTTGACCTTGGCGGAGACTTCTGATCTTCATACATGCAATGACTTCAGATAGACACCGCAGCTATAACTACGTCTTCGCACATGCTAGCAGGTGTATATCATCAAACACATTGCATCGCCCTAGCTTCTACTACCCTATGCTATTCCGGCGCCGTGACTCTTCGAAGTGTGCCTGTTTTCTACTCTACACATACTACAGTAGTTCTTTTTTTTTTAGGTTATGTAGAGTCTCTTTACAGGTTCTCCTATTAAGTCGTGCTTTTCGACAGTACTCTATTATCATCTTTAAGAGGTATAATGAGCAGTTACTTAAGACGCTTACAATGCTATCTAGCATTGCTATCATTAAAGGAAGCTATATAGTTGCATGTTAGAGAGCTTTGTTACGTTGTACTAACAACAACTAGTGCGACGAGCGGGATAGAGCTATATCTACCGAAAAGACACAAGCTTATTAAGGCGCACTACCACGAAGATTTTGAAGCATACAAATATTTAAAACGCCTAGACAGACTTATGTAGGGTTATCAGAGCTTGCTTTGTTATTTCCGTAGGCATTAGTCTCGTTTTAGAGCGCATGGGAATCAGCTTTCTACGCGTCACTGTGTTCACTATTTGTTGGTTAAGACCCTATCATTTGGTTCACTCACTAATGTCGCCCTAGTAATATAAATACAGGGCTTCCTCTATCTTATATAGAACAATCACGCTGTACATCTCTTCTTGCTCTATACCATGTGCAGTTCTGCGCTGCGTTTATTTTGACAATTATTCCACGACTGGGGTTAATTAGCCTTTCTGGTTTCAACAAGCCTTTGGGAAGGGAGTTCTTGTCGGGAAGCGCAGACAATCAAGAACAAATAGTACATACGTAGACGGTGGAGGGCAGTCACTGCTACATGCTTTTAAACTACGCAAAGACTGTGAAGTCGAAGGGGACAGTTCTTGTTTCGAACTATGTCGGACTTTTTTAGTGGTATGCAGTTCCGTATCAGGTAAAAATGACATGTAACAAGCTAAGCGTTCTGCACTACATCCTAGAGAATCTTATCTAATCCTGCCACGAAGGCACAGTAATCGGCTCGACACATATCATCTAAATGTGCGTTCTGGGTTCCTATTTCGTCCAGAGCGTTCTCGTCTTGTCTAGATGCCCGCACGTCTTTGTAGTTGCAGATTTCTGTCTTGTGCCGGGCAGGTACCTGGAGGCGCCCAATGACTGCGCGTGTACTTCGAGCTTCTATCTTTTCTGTTTTCTCGCGCAGAACAAAGTAAGACCCTGATCGTTCGAACAGAAGATCTTCTATTTTCATCCCATTCGGTGGAGGTGTCGGCGGCCAAAGCACAATGTTCGGCACATCTGAACGGTCAAATTTCTCGATCAGTATCTTGTATGGCAGCGGCTTTGAGGCTTGATTACCCTTCCGACCATGGCCGTATTTTCGCACAAGGTGCGGCACAAGATCATCACCTGGTAGACTTGCCGTCTTTTTCTGGCCTCGTTTTGAGATCAAGTCCTTGAATGACTTCATTTTTTTCGACGGTCTTGTAGGTATTAGTACTGCAAGCTTGAACAAGAGAACTTCGGCGAGGCAATTTAATACTGTTGGTGATGTGTTGCTGTTACAGAACAGTGTGATGCATTAGTGCATGCGCAACGTTAGCAAACACTTTGGAGCCTTCTCACAATGCTAGTCGTGAAATTGGAAGTAGCAGCGCTCCAAATTATACACTCAAACTTATTCTGGATTGAATTTGAGTCCCAATCTTTTGCCATATGCAAGGAGACGCGGAAGCAAAAGACGTGGGTTGAATAGAGTGCATGCCGGTTTAGTCCAAGTGTTGGTCTTGGGACACTGTAAAGATGAGGTTTATTGCCATCACTCGCAAGACATGTACAAGACTACTGGCCCCAGACGTCCGCTTACAAAGTTTATCATCACTTCCAAATTACTTGTGTACGCCTGTTTCATTATGCGCGTCCTTGAGACCCGTGCAATCGGTACAGTTGGAGCAACTATCGCCGTCAGTCTTTCCGTCTATCGCATTGCTTCATACGCAGAATGCGCCACTTACTTTGTGCAGTCGTTGCAATCTACACAATTGCTACAGTCTTCACAATTATCACATCCGGTACAGTTGTGGCAGCTGCTACTATCATTGCAGTCGGTGCAATTTCGACACCCCGTGCAGTCTATATTCTGGTTAGCAAATGCTCGAAGTCTGTCAAAACTTCCAAGAGTGGCGAGTGTACGAATGCAAAAGTAGCCTGACCTTTGCAATCCGTGCAGTTCTGGCCTGAATGTGAGGGGGAAAAGTCAGTGTTGTTCTTCTCGAGACATGGTTTCAAACCTACAATCCTCGCAACCTGTACAGTTGGTATTGTTACGGTTACCATTGTTTTCGTCGCTGGATACGCGAAGCGATGACTGACGACAGCCCATATTTAACGTACGTGATGGGCGAAACGACGATTGCGTGTGCAGGTAACAGGATTCCGAATGTGAATGCAGGCAAAGTGGACATGTATGTATCAGTTTTCATGGTGGGGAAAATGAGACGGCAAGAGTATGCAGCCACGACGTCATTTCTGACGCACCTGGAACAAGTGTTGGCGAGCCCGAACACAGGTATCGATCCGAACAAGGCAGGCTAGAAGTGCATAATCATGATAGACACATGTAAGCTTGGCGGAACTTGGACTAGACGTCTGCGTCCATCTTCCAACAAGTCTTTCTACCCAAGAAATCACAGTCGATATAGTGTATAGCTGCTGTGGATTGTATATAAGAAAAAACAATATTTAGCTAACATTGCTGCTGTAACCTAGAACTTCTACAGCTACATTAAGAGTGGTGCTAACCAACCACAACGCGACTAAACTCCACCCAATTCTCTTGTCCATTCGCCACTTGCGCAAAGGCACTGCAAGGAGAAGTCCAGCTAGCGTCACGAGCAGAGTGCCTCCGGAAATGACCAAGGTGGTACTCACGGCAATGTGGTAAGGTCTGAAATGAACCGACTGGTCTGGGTGCTTCTCATGGCGGTGCTCGCCCTTGGTGATGATCATGTAACATCCACTGAGGCCTACGCCGAGCAGGATATTAAGCATTGGGCCACCGAAGCAGGCTGAAAGTGCCATGATAGGAAACCCGAGCCGCGCAACAGTGATGTCGGCGACAAGATCACCAAGCGAATTGCCAACTGCGAAGATGGTCAAGCCGAGAATCGCGTCGGACATGTTGAGAATAACGCCCAAGGTACGCAAAACACCGACAACTTCATTGGCAATAGTGCTAATCCATGCAATGGCAACGGCAAATCCAAGAAAGCACAACGCGGGCCGCCAATTGGGTGCTTGATTCGAGGCAGTGGTCAAGAGGAGGAAGACAAGAAGGCAGAGTGAGACAAGCATGCTGTAAAGCGAGTGGCGAAGCAACACAACTGGGTTGTCGGGTTCGACATTTACCCAGACGACTAGTACCAAGAAAAAGGGCGCCGTAAAGATCTGGACGATCACCAGCCAGCGGTTCCATTGCGCTGGCCCGATGGATGTTGAGGTTGCCGGGAGCTGCTCGGGCGATTGCGCTACGTTGTCGGAACTTGTTATGTACACTTGCGGTGGTTGGCTGGTGGTGGTGCTGAAGGATCCACCGTCCAGCTGTCGAGGAAGGCTCGTAGACGATTTCGAGTTCGACAGGCCCGAAATGGTGGGGTCGTCTCGTGGCAAGACAAGGGATACACTGGGAGTTTGCGATCTCATGCTTGCATCACCTGGTGTAGCTGCGTGTGGCATACCGAGATCCAGGGAAAGCTGGGCATGGCCTCCGTCGTTCTCGTCTTTTTGCGGCTCGACCACCGGAAGCGTTATAGTAAGCAGGAATACAGGCAGACTTGCGACTAGCCCCAAAAGCTTATCGAAAACGTTCTTGTCACGCCAGTTGGTCAAAGTAGGAAAGAGGGTAGCAACCAGACTATGCGGGGTCGGTAGGAGTGCCGAGGGCCACCACGTGGGAACTTTTGTTGGTTCGAGCTGCCCAAAGGAATCTCGTGGGAAGTAGGTAGATTCGAGTGACACACTTGGCGAAGGCGGACGTAGACTCTGAGGTCTGGAAGTGGACTGTGCTGACCAAGGGTAATCGGTGTAAGGCGGGAATGGTATGGGTGGGGAAGTCGCATCTGGTACGGCCAGCTTCAGACTAGGCTGTTCGCGGCTATGGCCGGAGTTTGATGCCGGGCTTGATCGTAGATTCGGCGAAGGCAGGACTACACGAAGGGGCGCTCCATCCTCGGCACCTGGAGGCGCCAAATTGTTGGGTGAAAGCAGCCTATCTCTCGGTGCCGTAGGACTCGGGGCTCTAGAAGAGCGGGAGACTGGCGAAGATAACGAGATAGTTGGTGAGGGCGGCGCTTCCAACAATCCGTTGCGCTCGCTGGGAGTGGCAGACGCAAATGTTATGTCAGGCACGCATTGTCCTTGCAGGGTGCTTGGCTGTAGTTGGACATTGTCAATGTCATTGGTGGAGACAGCTCGCGCTCGGTTGCCTAGACTCTGCTGGATCTCGAGATTCGGTCGGCTCAGGTGGGGTGAGGTGGAGATGTTGGAGGCGGAAGAAGGCAGGTCAAATGGAGGCCGAGTCGCTGGACCTGTAGTCTGTCCGATGTAGGATTGCTGCTGGGCAGTAGTGTAGGTAGGGTCGTCGGAATACCGTCGCAGGCTGATTGGCATAGACTGGATGTTGCGCGACTTTTGCAGCGAGGAAAGTACGGCTCGGAACTCCAAAGCTCCTACTAAACTGGGTCGGATCGGGGTATGGGTGTTGCGCCGCGACACGCTTGGGCGGTTGACGCGCATATTGTTGGTCAACTCGCCCATCCAGCGCTCACGTTCCTCCTCGTTGTCATCGTCATGTATCGTATTGTCGCCTCCTGCGCGTTCGAGCATGGAAAAGTCGTCAGCGGAGGCGCCGTACGCTGGGGTCGCAGAAGCAGCGCTGGTTTCGTCGTCGTGGTACTCTGGAAACTCCTCCTCTTCACCGCCGGGTGTTACGTAGTGGCTCCTAACAGCGGCTGCTCGCGCGCGTCGGGCTTTCCGTAGGTTGAGCCACCAGTGCCAGGCCACAACAAAGGCGACGTAGAAGATGTAGAAGGCCACCATGCTAACGGACTCCCACAGGTGGAGTTTGCCGTCGACAATGAAGCCCATGCTAAAGGCAGCAGCAACAAGAAAGAAGCCGACGTCACGGACAAAGCTTTTGCGCGCAACCTGGAAGGGGCGGATCAGGGCCATGGAGCCCGAGACGACAGCGGTGATGAAGCAGGCAGCACCGATAAGCTCGCCGACAGCCAGACTGGCAGCGTGGGTGCGGAAGGCGGCAAAGGTGGAGAAGACATCGGGGCTGCCGTTGCCAAAGGCGAGCAGGGTCACGCCGGCCAGGCTCTCGCTCATGCCCAGCATGCGCGCTATGGTGTTGAGGTTGATGCAGAAGAAGTCGCTTGCGGCAATGCCAATGGTGCTGAAGAGGAGGGCGAGCCAGAGCGTCAGCAGGACAAAAGCGACGGGCTTCGCGTGTGGGAGGCGGCAGTAGTAGAGGGCGAGGTAGGACATGACGCCAGCCTCCTCATCGGGGCAGTTTGCGCGCACAAAGTCGCATTGGTCCAGCGCATGGTGGACGAGGCGGCACTCGGCGTCCTTGGTCGAGACGGCCCCCCTCGTGTGCAGAGCACGCCCGGCTGGGGCTTGCGACCGGGCCCATGCCAGCAGCGAAATGAGGGATATGGCGAGGATGGTGAGGGCGAAGGGGCGCGCCGAGTAGCGGGGGCGGCGCAACCGCTGGGCGTGGGCGAGGATGGTCAGGTCGTCCATGGCCGAGGCATGTTGGTTGACGAGTCGAGGAGAAGACGGGTTTTAGGCGGTGCGAGGCGTGAAGGCACAGCGGGCGGCGAGCCAGCGGAGGGCGGTGCGTGAAGCGTTTGGGCTAGCTAGTCCGGGGAACCTTGGAAATGCCGCCACTGCGCTAGCGCGTGGCGGTGCTGCCGCTGCCTGTCTGGTGATAGCGGCGGGGCAACTGTGGCGCCCAAACAAACAACAGCAACATGGCATCGACGCCAGAACGGCTGTTGCAGCACCACACCCATCGCCCAACATGGCGCGCTCCACCAAGTATACCACGGCCGCCTCGCCCCAGAAGACGCCTGTCAGGTAGGCCCCAACGCTCCGCGCGGGCGCATTGCTAGGCTAACCCGTCGCCCGCAGAGTGCCGCTCAACGACGACCGCCAGGAAAAGGCTGCCCGCCGCCATGCGCACCAACAGGCCCAGCGCGACTCGATGCGCGCCTCGACTACGACTGCGACTCCCGGACGCCGCCGCGTGTCGCTTGCCGCCGCCCACGACACGCCACGCACCCCGTCGCAAGATGGCGACGACATGCCCGATGTTACTGGCACGGCTGTTACACCGGGCACCCACATTATGCCCCTGCTGGCCAACTTCGAGGAATGGATGAAGATGGCGACGGACAACGTAGGCATGCGCACGCCCGTCGTCGCTGCTCCAAGCTAACGCCCCGCTCAGAAAATCAACGCGAACAACTCGTGGAACTTCGCCCTCATCGACTACTTCCACGAAATGTCCCTGCTCAAAGAGGGCGACGGCGTCAACTTTCAGAAGGCTAGCTGCACGCTAGACGGCTGCGTCAAGATCTACACCAGCAGAGTCGACAGCGTTGCGACCGACACGGGCAAGCTGCTCAGCGGACTCGCCGAGAATGTGGGCAAGAAGCGGAGAGGACACGGCGACGATGCTGATGGGAGCGACGAGGATGAGGGCGACGGCGAGGAGGCTGAAGCCGGAGAGCATGGCCAGAAGAAGCGCAAGAAGAGGGCTGCTCGCTCTGCAGAAGCCACGCTCGCGTCGTCCTTTGCCCAACTGCAGAACAAGAAGATGGAGCTCGAGTTCTCGGTTGATCCGCTCTTCAAAAAAGCCTCGGCCGACTTTGACGAGGGCGGGGCCAAAGGACTCCTTCTTAACCACCTGGCTATAGACGGGAGCGGCAGGATTGTCTTCGACAGCAGCGATGACGCCAACGATGCCGCCACCCAAGATTCACTCCCCACTCATGACCATCAACTGGCCCCCGACGCCATCGATGTTGACATATCCGGCCTGACTGCCAAGTACTTCCACGATCTTTCCCAGCTCGACCGGCAAGACGTGTGTCCGTCGATGAAGACGTTCGATCTCGGCGATGTGAATGGCTCTATGGACCTTCCCTTCCTCAAGGCTGCTGACAACTCCTCCGGTGAAGACGGAGCCAAGCACGGAGACGACAACGCAGGCAACCAATCAGGTCTTTTTCTCGGCGACGATAACCCCATGGAATTTGACGACGATCATGACCTGAATATGGGCGGGTTTGATCTGCCTCCAGAGACGGGCTTTGGCGAAGGCGGGGAGATCTGGGCTCGTGAGGCTATCCAGCATCCACAAGCTCGCATCCACACCATGGACCTGAATGGCGACGAGAACACAGACAGTGCCGACGCTCAGTATGGCGTGTCCATGATGCACGGCCGCGACCAAGAACAAGAGAACATCCTTAGCTATTTTGACCAAGCTCTTAAGAAGAGCTGGGCAGGGCCTGAGCATTGGCGCATCTCACGCGTCAAGCATTCCGCAAAGACAGCACCGGCGACGAAACGGAAGGAAAGGGAGCCATTCGAGATCGACTTCACAGCTCCAATGACGCAGACACTAGCAGATGTGCTCTACACGCCTGCGACATCCAACTCCGCGATATCTCTACCCAAAGCACAATGGAAGTCCAGGTCGCGCAACCTTCTCCCAGACGACAAGCACTTCAACTCCAAACAGCTGCTGCGTCTTTTCCTTAAACCCAAGGCGCGTATGGGCTCACGCAAGGGAGGACGCCGTGCACATGCACTCCATGGAGATTCAGCACGCGTGGACGAAGCATACTGGGCTCACCAGGGTCAAGAAGGCGACGGTGACGATGCACAGGGAAACTACGACGCCGACTTTTTCCAGGATGATGGTCTCCAGATACCTAGTGGCCCTCTCGACGATGACGATGTGTTTGCAGATGCGCGCGATCACTTCTCGCCGCCGCCTGACGCACCTGAAGCTACACTACCACTCGACGGCATGCAACCGGGTTCGCAGACCGACGCATTCGGTGCTCAGCTAGTGACGCAAAGCCGACGATTTCGGCCTGAATACGTCCAGTACGCAAGGGTCGCAAAGAAGGTGGACGTGAAAAGATTAAAGGACGAACTCTGGCGGGGTATCGGGTTCGATGGCGTAAGTTGTATCTAGCCGTCTTCATCTGACTCGCAAGCTCACAACCATCAGATTTCTGCGCCTCCTCAGCCCAATGTTGCCGACGATCCAGCAAACAAGGCCGTGGATGGTTCGTTGACCTTTACCGACGTTGTCAACAGCCTACAGGCCGTCTACCCAAAACAAACCCTGGCTGATATCTCCACAAGCTACTGCTTTATTTGTTTGTTGCATCTGGCCAACGAACAAGGCCTGGTCATTGAAAATCAAGAAACCTTCGAAAATTTGACGATTCGAAAAGACTTCACGGCGGACTTGGACGTTGGAGGATCGTGAGGAGATTTTGGATAGCTTGCATGAATTGTGTAATAATACAAAGAGAAAGAGAACTATTCTGCCAACAAATCCTTTCCATCAGTGGCGTCGCAACTTGGTTTTCCTGTTGGAAACCCGACGTTGCGCCCTTGTTGTGGCTGTATTAGCCTTCTTCTTGGGCTCCTCCGCGGGTTCGTCATTCGCTTTCCTCTTCCTCTTGGACGATCGAATAGGGTTTGCCAATGCCTCTTCGTACGCAATGAGATCCCTGTACCAACGGGGGTCTACCACCCGACATCGAACCTTGGCTTGAGCACCACCAGCTTCCTGTATGTCGAGCGCTCGCTCCCAATCATCGTTCTTCCACTTCTTCTTGAGCAACATTCGCAAACGCACGGGACAGGTATCCGGGCATTCCTCGTGCCCGAAGCATTTAGGCGTGCCCTCCCTGTAACCACATCGACATGTCTCGCCACCTTTGCAGTCCCGCCTACGCTGGTTGGTGCTGCTCATCTCGATCACTAGATGGGACGGGCGGAAGCAGTGACCATGTCCACAAAGGTGCGAAACATCCCATTTCCCATGACCTTTGAGAATCTGAGAGTCCATCGTAAACTTGATCCAAGGGGCGTATATGCCCAAGCTGGCCGCGATAACGTGCAAACTCAACTCGATGCCCGATAGCTAGTAGGAAGTTAACATGGCCATGTTTCAGCGCGCTTGAAAAGAATCAATGCTTACCTTTTTCATCGGGTGAGATTTCGCCCGAAAACCTGATGGATACTGAAAGTGAACTGTATCCCCCACGTGCCAACAGCCGTTAGGACCCGACACAACAGTGTTCTTGAGCAACAACTCCCAACGTTCTTCCTTAGTGAGCTGATCTAGAGCTCTCAACTTCTGGCTCTTCTGTGACTTCACACCGGGCCAGTCCGAATTGTGAAAGTTGAATGGCAATTGTAATTCTTTTAGAATCCGCTCCTCGTCTCTGCGAGTAGGCTTCTTCTTAGAAATCTCCAACTCGCAATCCGTAAACTCGATTGTGGACAGGTGTTGCTGGAGCCAGTCGTGGGAATCAGGCACAAAGCGGAGGAGCCTGAGCTTCTGGGCCTTCACC
The DNA here is from genome assembly GCF_024043175.1 of Alternaria infectoria. Classification (NCBI taxonomy): domain Eukaryota; kingdom Fungi; phylum Ascomycota; class Dothideomycetes; order Pleosporales; family Pleosporaceae; genus Alternaria; species Alternaria infectoria. Next base: position 76,551 of record NW_026250728.1, on the reverse strand, counting down.
TCTTTGACGAAGTCTTCGGGCATCATCCCTAGACGAAGGGGCGGAAGGTTCTTCAGAGAGTAGCCGGTCGCTTCGTCATCCCCCACGGGCTTTGTGAGGTCTTTCCCCCTTGGGGTCGGGCCAGGACGCTTGCGCGACGTCGGAGGCTTGCGCGACTCCAAAGACTGAGTACTTCGAAGTGGCGCTAGGGGAGAGCGCCGAGACCTGATGTTGTACGCGCGCGGAGGCTTGCGCGACTCCAAAGACTGAGTACTTCGAAGTGGCGCTAGGGGAGAGCGCCGAGACCTGATGTTGTACGCGCGCGGAGGCTTGCGCGACTCCAAAGACTGAGTACTTCGAAGTGGCGCTAGGGGAGAGCGCCGAGACCTGATGTTGTACGCGCGCGGAGACTTGCGCGACTTCGGAGACTGAGGGCTTCGAAGTGGCGCTGGGGGAGAGCACCGAGACCTGAGGTTGTAAACTCTCATTGTAGGATGAGAAGAGAAGAAAGTAGAGGTTACGATAAAGTTGGGGAAAGTAGAACATTAGGACGGGACTACAGGCAAAGCTTTATAAACAGCACCAGTTTAATTGTCATAGCTGCTTACACAATGCGTCACGCCGCCATGCTGATATCGGCCCTTCAGGAACTTACCGTGCGTCGAACTGTGATAGCCAAGCCACACAGGTTCCAGCACTGCAGCATTGGCAGGGGACGGGATGTTCTCGGCTAGCAAGTCTCTCCTGAAGCTATCAGTGCTCGGGCTACTGCTTGGAGGCAACATGCAATTGGCTTCGACATTCAGTAAGGGATTGCCTTCGGTGCGGCTGCGAACGATATTGATTCTAATGCAGAGTAGATCAACAACAAGGTAACAATACATGCGGTGTTTCAGACATATCAGTGGCGTGCGTGCGTGCCTCCACTACTCCACTATCTCTGCATAGTCGCACTTGTCAGGCCGGTGGCCATCTCGCTTCAACTGCCGCTCCACCTCTTTCAAACGCTCCGGGCAGAACTCAGGACATTCCTCGTGCCCGAAGCATTTCTGGCCGCGTCCGCGTGCATGGGTACAGCCATGGCCAGAGCATCGCGATCGTCGCAAGTTGACTTGATGTGAGTCAAGCACCAGGTGGGACGGCCGAAAACAATGCGAGTGACCGCAAAGATGTGACACTTCGAACTGCTGGGGCACATCTCCCACTATCGTCGTGAACTTGAGCGCCCACCTGAAGCCCATGACATTCATAGCAAGGTGGGTGTATGCTACCTCGCCTTTCAGCTTCTCGTTGAGACATTTGCGATCGACGTGGTATACGCGGTACGCGTTGGCAGCACTCCCGAACGGGCGTTCCAAAGTCGGCGTTCCTTTCGCAACCCAACACCCTTTAGGACCCACAACTTCAGTATCTCGCGTAAGCACTTCCCAGCACTCTGGGTCTCTAATGCGCCTCGAGATCCTGAACCTTGGCGAGCCGAGTCGGTACTTGTGCTTGGTCACCAGGCCCTGGTATCGCTTCTGATTCTTTTGCTTTTGTGGCGCTATGATTCGCTCCTCCAGCAATCGGTTGGGCATGACGGTGGCCTTTCGTGGAATACGGACATGGAGCATGCGCTGTACATGGAGTGCAGGGGTGTTGTGGACTATTGGCACGTTGTCTACGGCGGGAGAATGCACCTGTGGTACATCGCGTCGGCTACCATGACTTTGGGCTGAATCGTTGACAGGTTGAGAAGCCAAGCTGTGTCGTGCATGGCTGTTTGGGATTGGACTTGATCCAGATCCAGATCCGGATCTGGTGGTTGGTGCCATTGTCTGCAGGCAAACCTTGAAAATATTGATTGAAAGTAAGAGAGGTAAATGGAAAGGCAATGAGAGCCTGCCTTTGCTGTATACTGTTGGCATCGCGATATATACGCAAAGTCAACTCTCCAAATATCATATGGCTGGAGGAGAGGGTACGAGAAGACAGGTATCATCAGCATTTCAGAACTGGTTGCGAGTTGTAGCATGATGCATGGTAACTCAAGACCGCGATGACTTTGGCGCCGCCGAATGGGATGTTCAAAAGCGAGATGCACTCGGGATGGGGCGCTGTGGAGCATCTCGAGACGCAGTTCACGAGAAGACTAATAGCCAGCGGGCAACGCACTGGGAGTTGGTGACCCGCCAGCTCGTGGGCAGCCTTGGAAATTACCACTACGATCGGCTGCTGGCTCTTCTCGTTTGTCCGGCACCAGTCGCCGTCCTTCTCCGTCTACATGGCCTGATGTGGCACAGGCGTGGTATTGCCGGGGCCTGCAAGCGACAGATCGTGTTCGGCGACAGTGACAATGTTCCGTCGCTAATACCTGCACGCCCGACAAGACAATTGTCTCACCATGTCTCGTCGAGGCTGATACTCCAGGTCGCAAATACCTTACCACCTGGGCAAGCTGGAATGCGCTCACTACCGCTTTGGCTGCGCGTGGAATCCATGGGTGTAGTTGAGCTCCAGATCAGCAGTGTCAAGACAGTCAAGTGGCTTCTTTCCTCGCTCGATGGAGTTGGCATTCCTAAACGCGCACCGCACCGTCGAGTTCATCTCCGCGTCTCCAAATTGCTGACGCCCAAACCGTTAGCGCTTCGCGTGGAGGCCGAGGTTCTTGCGCGCCAAGTCATGGCACGTTCCGCAGCCTGCAGGTAGGCCGCAGATCCTCCTGCACCGTTGAACGGAACTAACAGCTGGCCGGGAAGTGAAACCTACGCTATGCTCGAACCCGCAGCCGTTTGTTCAACTCGGCGCATAATCGGCTAGGCTGGCGTCCTACTCGAGCCTCGCAATACTTATCCGTGGTGAGTGACGAGACGTCATAAGAGGTGCCGTTCATCCGTGTGGGCCTGGCACTCGTTTTTGGCCACTGTCAGTACAGTTCTCCCCTCTGGTTCGGGTGCCTAGCGTCTATGGGGTGTACGGATCTTACAAAGAGAGTCCGAACAACACCAGGCACCCTGACTTGGGGGGGGGGACTGTACGCAGCTGTCAAACTCATAGGGGTAAAGGCAGAGCAGCCCGTGCGACCCCTGCCTGATAGGACGTGCGGAAGTGCAAATGAAGGATGAGTACATAGGAGTACATTGCACAACTGGAAGCTTGCATGTAGTGATATGACGCATCGCGCGATATGTCAGCATGGTAATTTCCTTGCTCGCGAAAGCGGAGCGAGCGTGCACCGTGTTTCTGCTTTGGCGCGCAATGGTGCCAACAGGCGCCCACCTGGGCAGGCGATGACATAGGCCCTCCTCACGTAAGTCAAGCACTACGGACCAAAAGCCCTAAACAGAAACCCGGAGGTGACATGATATCGGACCCATCGAGCCAGTCACATCTTGGACATTGAATCCACAGCTTGAGTGATCTTCTGGTAGGACGGGTCGATGTCGAGGAGGCTCTCGACGACGCGAGTGCACTTTGCTCGGCGGGCTACCTCAACCATCGATGTGACCACCCCTTCCCGCCCTGTGTCTGAAGTGGCCTCGCTTGAAAGAACCGGGCGCGTGCTGCGGTGCGAATGCCTTGATAACACGACATTGCCGCGTCTGAACAGGCAGTCTCGCTGATTTTGGCTTGCGAAGACTGGAACAAAGAAATAATGGAGACACTCAGGCACAGTGGCAGTAGATGCTGGTGTTCATTGGAGACGAGCGTGAAATCAACAAGGCGAGACGCTGCTATTCAGCAAACAAGCAAACAAATCGATCGGCTGCACGTGTGGAGACGCACATGTTCATCATCCATCAATCGCATGCGTGGGTAACTTCGGCATAATTTCTAGCATGTCATTTAGTAAGAAATGCACTGCGGGGTCAGAGTTGTGTGTCGACGCCAGGAGCCAAATGAGATGAGCTCATTATTAAAATACTACCGTTTGGTAAAGTTGCGCAGACCACGTCCTCGAGGACAAAGGCCAATGTCAGGATATGCAGGTAGTTCGGGGCTCAGATATGTCGTGTCATGAGGAAAGCCATGAGCCTACTATCAAGATAGACGCGGTTGCCTCGCTGAGAACACCACTAGTACATAGCCAGGCAATGTCATAGCCCGTTTTCATGGCAAAGACATCTTGAAGACCTCCATACCCCCTGATGATAACAAAACTCATCCCAACTGGCTCTCGGCGATTGACACGAACACGCCTTCTATTTCACCCATCTTGAGTGTCGCAAAGGGATTCGAATCGCTTGACCTGCGCTTGACTCCCGCAACGACGTTCTTCGCGACAAGCCCAGACGGTGGAGTAAGCGCCCGGGGTCGGTAAGAACTGCCCTTCTTCATGAAGTCGGCATGTTCGATGGCTGCCGCCTCTTCCGCTGTCATCTGCTCGCCGGCAACGTCATCGTCTCCAGCTTCGTCTGGAATACGGACAGGCTTCCATGCGTCGTACATTTCGCCGTCTGGGGTGTGTAACAGAAACTTGGTCTGCTTGGCTTTCCCTTCTTCGAGACGCTTGTGCAATTTATCGACCCGCTGTCTTTCAGCCTTCCTCTCCGTCTTCGTTTTGGGGGTTTCGATTCTCTTGCCCTTTGCCACTACGCTTTTCACTGTCCTGACCCTCTGCCGGGGCTGCCAGTCATGCGAGTCCTTGGCCTTCAGCGCTTGATAGTCGGCCTTGACGTCGTCGGGTATCTTGACCTTCCGCTGCTCGAGCAAACCCCAGAGGCGCTCGAGCATCTGGTGCGTTGCGGGCAACTCATCACGTAGTTCCTTGAGAGCATCTTCTTGAACAGATTGTGTCTGTCTGTCGACGCGGTTCTTACGAATCTCATTGCGGGCTTGTTGAAGGTCGCGCCGAAGAAAGGCGTTGATGCGACAGACGCGGTATCCTTCCGATGCGACCTCGGCTGCGTCTGCGCCACCTTGGAGACAATTCCTGATTCGCGCGATGTCGCTATTTTCTTCGAGTGCTAGCTGTGTGCCCTTCGTTTTTGATGGCCGATTCGCAGTGGCGGGGTCTTGCGGGATGGCCATGTTCGTAGGTAAGAGAGGGTTCGATTTGTAGTCGAATATATTCAGGTACGCAAATGTGTTCAGCCAACGTGCAATTGTGATTGTGGGGACATTAGATCTGGAATAGAAATTCGAAAAGTATGGAGCAATCGTTGCTTCCTTTGACCAAGATAACAAGCGCGTGCGGACTATAGTAAAGGAAGCGGGACAATTCCACGGTCACCGCGACCTTCCGCCGGTCTTTCACTTTGACGTCATGACGGCTGTATCGCCAAAACAGCAGCACCAGGCAGCAGCGAACATTTTTACGTACACCGCAACAGGTTGCCTGAGGAGGGTGCAGGCCATGTCTACGGAACAATACAGCGTTCAACATGAGTTCGTCGAGCACAACACCGCCAGGCCAAGCGCCTGCATCCATCACCCCATCCGCTAATGCAGGAACCAAGAATTATGCCGGTGCTTCGGTAGTGTGCTCAGCTGACGATGCCCGGGTCCCAATTGTACGTCGCTTCTCATGTACTTCAGCTGGTTTGACCACGAAGCCAGCTCACGCATACCTGTTGCAAAGTACAGCTTGCGTAGCAGCTCTGATAGCCGCCTAATCTCGCGGGAGATGTAGTAAGATTCAGGGCCATGTTGGTCGAAACCACGCTTGTAGTGGTAGTGGATGTCCTGGTAAGCTTCCAGGACGTGGTCAAAGTAGGGAGGCGCCATCATCCCCAGCTCAAACAGACCTTCCTCTAGACTTGGCTGTAGATGGTCAGACGGGCGCGGTGAGGGGTCAGGTGGCCAGCGTGTAGCGTACAATCTTGTCATGAGAGACACAAAATTCGCAACATGGCCCTACTGCGAGCTCTGAAAATGCCCATCGAGGAACGCGCGACCTTCGAGACGATCGTCTACTGGTATAGCGGTACGGATAAGCCTCTGGGAAGAAGTCCAAGCCATGTGACCACGACGGATATGTTGGGTATGGCATTTCGCGCTCTTCTGTTGGCGATGCCCCGCACCGCGCGGTTGGCTCGGGAGGGGTGATGCGGGAACTGTGGAAAGGGAGAGATGGCCATTGATGTGCACTGGGTGTGAGGCCTTTATGCTACCAGGTTTTCCGATTGCCCACGTCGTACGCTTAGTACCAGCCCTGCTTCTTGCACCACCCGTAGGACCGTGGAGTGCCAAGAGCACCCCAATGGTACAAACGCAGTGGCAGTGGAGCGGTGGCGACCATATTCTGCGCGTCTTTCCGGGATCACTAGATGTGCACCAGACATTAAACGGGGGTTCTTAGCAAACAAGTCGACAGAATCAGGGTGACACACTGAGCGCTGTCCGACCGACGCTGGATCGCTACGACAGTACATGATGGAAGACTGCCGGTGACTTGCTGGTCTCGCCTGGTGTGTGCTTGCCGTGAAGCCTCAGCCCGGATGGGCCTAGGTGGTGCTGAATGCGGGCGTGGCACTAGGCCAACCTTGGGGCACTTAACGCGATATCGCGTCGCGCGTGCCTGTCGCGTACCTAGGTAGCTCCTTCCATCACTGTGCTTCGCAACTTCCACAACCACGCATCACACCTTGCCGCCGCACAACACGATGGCGCCTACCGTCCTTGGAAAGAGAACGCGTAGTTCTGCACGCATCGACGACGGGACGTCCCTGACGCGCTCTGCAGAATCCAAGCTCCACCTCGCAACACGCGCAAAACGGAGGACGCAGTTCGTGATACACGATGAGGGCGAGATTGAGAACCCCTTCGTCACCCCGAAGAAGCAGCATGTGGACGAGCCCGGAGACAAGGCGGCGGCGAGACGCGGAAGGAAGGCGCGCACGAGTCCTGCCCAAGAAAACTCTCCGCAGAAGGCGCTCGTCGACCTGCCAGACAAGTTCGCGCCTACCCCCTCGACGCCCAGGCATCGCGACACACTTGCCGGCAAAGTGGCCGTTACACCCAGACACCGACTCATCATCGCCGGCCGGCCGCTGACGCCTCGCACTCCCCACACCCCAGGCACTCCGCGCAGCACCGCGCCCACCATCTACCACGAAGCGCGCCAGGTCTTCGCAAGAGGCTCTGCCCCCACCGCGCTGTTCGGCCGCGACACCGAGAGGAGGGAGCTCGCGGCCTTCATCACAAGCCGAACCAAGGCCAAGACCTCAGGCTGCATCTACGTCTCGGGCCCGCCCGGCACCGGCAAGAGCGCTTTTGTCAACGATGTCTGCCGCACCGTCTCCGCGGACGAGTCTGTCAGAACCGGCTACATCAACTGCATGAGCGTGAAGAACGCTACAGACCTGTACAGGACGCTGCTCGAAGACTTTGTCGACATCACCGAAGTTGCAGAGGGCGACGAGATGGAAGCGCTGCGGACCGTCTTCATGCAGCGACAGACGTCGTATGTTGTTACCCTCGACGAAGTGGACCACCTGCTCGAGCTCGACGTCGAGCTCTTCTACAACATCTTCGAGTGGTCACTACAAAAGGCATCGGGGCTGGTGCTGGTCGGCATTGCCAACGCGCTGGATCTCACGGATCGCTTTCTCCCGCGACTCAAGGCCCGCGGTCTCAAGCCACAGCTACTGCCTTTCCTCCCATACAATGCCGCCCAAATCTCCTCCGTCATCACTGCCAAACTCAAAGCCCTTCTCCCAGCCGGCTCAACACAGCTGCCCTTCATCCACCCAACCGCCATTGTGTTCCTCTCCAAAAAGGTAGCCGCCCAGTCCGGCGACCTGCGCAAAGCCTTTGACATCTGCCGGCGAGCAATCGACCTCGTCGAAGCCGACACGCGCGACCGACACGCGAAAAAAGCCACAGAAATCACACCATCTCCCACGCCTTCGCCCTCGAAAACACCGCTTGTAGAGAACATCAACTTCTCCTCCCCGGCCATCCGCTCTCCCGCCAAAACCAAAGACCTAAACAGCGTCATCGCGGCTTCCCTCGCCTCGCTCACCGTCGAAACTGCACCGCGCGCCACCATTGCCCACATGGCCAGAATCACAGCAGCTGTCTTCAGCAACGGCACCAGCCAACGCCTGCGGAACCTCAATCTGCAACAAAAAGCCGTTCTCTGCTCACTCTCTGCTATTGAGAAGAAGAAGCGCGCCACTGCCGCCGATAGCATCTTGGCCACACCTTCCCGATCCCACACTACATCCCCTAGCATCAAGGAACTCTTCGAAGCCTACACCGTGCTATGCAGACGAGAAAACATACTGCATCCTCTGACGAGCACAGAGTTCAGAGACATTGTGAGCAGTCTGGAAACACTCTCGCTTGTCTCAGCGGTGGAGGGCAAAGCAGGGTCGCTGGATGTTGGCGCTGGCACGCCGAGCCGGAGAGGCAGGGGCAAAGCCTTCCCCGGGGTTGCGGTAGAGGATCGCAGGGTTGCTAGTGTTGTTGGAGAAAAGGAGTTGGCGGATTCACTCGTAGGACCTGGAGCAGGTATTCTCAAGGGGATTCTTGAGGGGAACTAGACGTGTGCAGGGAAGTTTTGTCATGATTGTGGACTGAGGGTAGGCTTTGCACCGGTTCTTGTGATACCCTCGATTGAGGCTCTATAGGTGCTGGTTCTGGAAAGCGCAGCATTGGGTGTTGGGTTCGCATCATAGCTTGTATCACGAGCCTGGTAGTTTAGCGTAGCATAGCGGTCTTTGTCTCATAGTACACCACAATCCAGTGCGTTCTCGACCAAACGCTTTTGCATCTGCTGCTGTGTATGATCCATGAGGCCCACGAGGCGGGAGACAACACGACGGGTCAATCAAGTGTGCTCTCTAGCGCTGCTTTCTAACTACAACAGTGGTTTGACGCATAGTATACTCTACTTTCACAACGTCTTCTCTCTCATATGTCATGGTATCATTCATCCCCACTACAGGCCACCACTGCAACTTTTGCATTCCACCCTCACGATTCAGACCCTCAAACCTTAACGCCCCCTCCCTCCACTGCATCCTCCTTTCCCACGCCACTCTGCCCCTCTTCCTCTTCCTCTGCAGCGTCTTCTTTGTCCTGCCTCAGCGTGCTCGTTGGCACCTCGCTCTCCATGCCTGCCTTGCGAAACACAGCCTGCATCCAGCACCTATACATTTTCAGCCTCCTCTGCCTGTTGACCAGCATCCGTCGGTCGACGCCAATGTGCGCAATTTCAAAACCCGGCCTGGGAGTGTCCAGATCGTTGACGTCATCGTGGCTCTGCTCTCTCGTCTGCATGCCAGGATCGTGGAGAGACAGACTCTCCATCTTATCCGCGATGACACCCTCGGCCTCGGTTTGGGATATGGTGGTGTCCGCCACGTTGCCAATGGTAGTATCGCGTTTTCTGGCGCCGCCCCAGATATCCTCGAGTTCAGACTGCTCGAAGAAATAGACGCGCGTACCGTCGCCGCGGACGTAGAAGTTTTCCTCCATGTAACGGCCTTTTTTGAAGCGGACTTGGGCGAGGTCGCCGCGGCCGTAGTCGCGGAAGAGGACTTGGCCGCCCGGCTTGAGAACCCGCCAGATGTTGCGGACGGCTTGGTCCCACTGCTTGGGACTCAGCGCGCTGAAGATGAAGATCATGAGCACAACGTCTACGCTGCCTTCAGCCAGACCTGGGGGGAGCCCGCCGTTCTCCGAGTCGGGAGCGGCGGCCACGTCCCAGACGTCAGCTTGTATGCGCTCCGGGTCGTAGAGTTCGTGGTTGCGGATGAGCTCGACTGCCTTTTTGGAGAAGTCGCACGCGTGTATCTTCAGCCGCTGGTTCCGACTTCTCTGCAGGATGGGAAAGGCGCTGTTCCCTGCCCCGGCGCCGACCTCCAACAGCGTAGCCTCTGGCCCATCCTCGGCGCCCACTTCTTCTAGAATAGGAAACTCCTGTGCCAGCCATTTGCGGTTCTTGAAGAAGTTGGTCTTGTTGTTTTTGTAGAACTGGTTCCACCACTTCTCGGGCTGTGCGTTGTAGCGTTTGCGATCAAAGTCGGAAACCGGCTCTTGCCGTTGTCTGGAATACTGTTCTTCTGAAAAGGCGAGGTAGTTGGAGTCGACGGTTACGTGGTCCCAGGCGTTGAACTCGAAGATGTTGTCGCCTTCCTCCAGGTAGCGCGAACCGAACGCAAAGGGATCGCTGCGCTTCTGATTGTTGTCTGGGTCGTGGGAGCGAGACGGTGGGGCGCGCACGGGTTGTAGAGAAGCAGGCACTCCATAAGCGTCGTTCTCGGCGGAGTCGAGGGCGGCTGGCGATGTGGCCGTCAGAGCCTCTGGTGGCGGCGTGCAAGCTGGAGTATGCGGAACAGGATCGACTGTGACTGCGAAGCGCATGTGCTCCATTGCTTTGGAGAGTTGCTGTTTCGGTTGTGGTTTCCTGGACATGGTGTTGTCTGTCTGGAATCTCGAGTCGCCGGCATCGTGGACACTCGCGCCACTGGCAGTTCCCGCGTGTGCACCGTTCATGCTGTCCGTCTTCGCAGCCATCTCGGACTCCTGACAAAGTCGCGTAAGCGGGGAATCTTGCAACTCATGGAGGGGAAATTTCGAGCGCTAGCGCCCAAAGGAGTTTGGTTCAGCCCTGGAGGTCCCTGACAGCCTTGGAGATCCCATGCGTCATGCAGAGCCGCAGCCGCATCAATATCTTCTCTAGGGCTAGCGCGGATCTGCGTCAACTGGTGTGCCATCTGGAGCGTGATGCGCTCATGGGCTCTGGGCTCTCAAACCGCTCAGCCACCATGTCGAGGTGACACCGATCAAACTCTGCACATACACAACTCCACCATATATCGACGCTTGGCCAACCCGTAATGGCATCCCTGCGATTCACCCGTCCAACGACACGCTGCGCGCGCCCACGCCAACCCCCCTCGCAGCGGCGGACCTTCCTGCCCAACCCCTTCGAAGCCCTGAACTCCGCGCTGCCTTCTTCGTCGTCGCCGCCACAGATCCTGACCGCCGTGCGAACTCTGCCCTACCCCTCGGCCCCCGTCTACTCCATAATAGCCGACGTGCCCAACTACCAGCACTTCTTGCCTTACTGCCAGCGCAGCGACATAACCAAGTGGTCTGCACCGGACAAGGTCTACGGCCGGCGCTGGCCATCCGAGGGCACCCTGACCAGCGGCTTTGGCGGCATAACCGAGAGTTTCGTGAGCAGGGTGTACTGCATACCGGGGCGCTATGTGGAGAGTGTGGGCGGGAATACCGAGACGAGTTTGAAGACGGAGGATATCGCGCATCACCTCGACGGCGGCCAGCAGGCGGCGGAGCGAAGGGAAGGCGAGAACGGCCTGCTTACCCACCTGCGGAGTAAGTGGACTGTTGAGGCTATACAGAACGACCAGACACAGGTCAGTCTGGCAGTCGAGTTTGCGTTTGCGAACCCCATGTATGCCGCTCTGAGTGGGGGCGTCGCGCCCAAGGTGGCAGAGTTCATGATCAAGGCTTTCGAGAAGAGGGTCCAAGAGCTGCTGACGAACAACCCCGACATGGTCAGGGCGAGTCTAGCGGAACTGGATGGTAGTCGCTTGAAGAGGTAGCCATCACAGTCAATCCATGAGCAAACGAGTCACGTTTAAGTCCAGCGTTGATTGCTAATACCCCCACCTACCCCCTGACTACTTCATGCTCTCGAAATACTTCCTGAACCGTGGCTCATGCTCCAGGTCGCAGGCCAACACCGCCTCGTAACAAGCCATAAGCAGTTGCGGAAATTTGACCGTCCAATACCTGAGATAACCGCTCGGCAAAGGCCCCACCTTTGCTTTGATTGCATCGTCCATATCCTCATAGTGATTCTTCTTATTCCTGAGCGCCCTCAACAAATCCAGCATCTTGTCGCCTGTGTATTTGCGCTGTTTCCCGAGCGAGTTGATGAAGCCCTGATCGAGCTTGGCGAGAAAGTTGCGTCTGTGGTCGAGCACGTCTTGCGAGGCTTCTTCGAGCACCGACAGGTGGGCAGATGGCGGGTCCCGAGGTTCACGTTCCCAATGATCGGAGCAGTCGCACAGGAAATCAAGGCGCTTCTGATCATCCCAGAAAAAGGGATGGTTCATCACTTGGAAGGCGTTGGGACGGTCTTCAGGCCTGGGTCGCAGCATCCAGTGGATGAGGCGATGTGGCTCCACAGAGTCTGCACCGAGAAGCAGGCGATCGAGGTTCGACTTCTCCTTCTTGATGTTGTATTCACGGATCTGCATCCAGCCTTCTTCGTCGTCAAAGGGATGGCAGCCGCCGGTGAGCACGTAGTAAAACACGCAACCGAGAGAGAAGATGTCGACGGCCCGCTTCACGCCTTGGGCGACTGGGTCCGTGGAGCTCGACGAGTCGCGAGAGAAGCCCTGCGAGCTGCCGTTGGCTAGTTCCTTGGGCTGCGAGATGAGCTCAGGCGCTTTCCAGCCAACAGTGCCTGCATTGCCCGTCGTTCCGACAAGGGTACTAACGTTATCGGGCAGCGTCTTACAGAGTCCGAAGTCAGAGATGACGAGCCGTACATCGTCCTTGGACGTGATCAACGGCTGTGCGATGAGTATGTTCTGGGGCTTGATGTCGCGGTGGATGATGCGAAGATGATGAAGATGATTCAATCCAGCGGCCAGTTGGTACAGACAAGCGGCAGCTTTGCCGCTGATCTTGTTCACCAGGCGCTGATGGCTTTCGGAGAGTTCCTCGCCTGGACGGCCGTCTTTGTAAAGGTCGAACAGGCTGGCCTGGCAGAGTTCGACGGCGATGTAGAGGAAGTTTTCATCCCTCTCGTCGTCAAAGTAACGGATGACGTTCGGGTGGGGATCGCTGTTCTGCAGAAGCTTTACTTCTTGCTCCGCGAGTCCAAAGTATTGCGGTAGCATGCGCTTGACAGCCACCTTGACCTCCTGAAGCGGCGTTAGCACAAGAAATTGAGAGCGAACGGAGATTCAGCGTACCTTCCATTTACCCTCAAAGACAAACGTTCCTCCGCTCCCGTTGCCAAGGAGTCGGTCTTGGTCTATTGTCAACTTGCCGATCCGCTTGATCTCGGATACGTTCTGCACGTCGCCGCCGCTGACAGTGAGCTCATCTGGCTGCAGGCTCGGTCCTACCTCGAGCTGCTTGGCTGCATCTACAATTCGATTGACCTCGTCTTCCTCTTTCTGTTGGTTCTTGCTGAGTTTACGTCCGCCACGTCTGCCTCGGTGTGCTTTCTTCTTCTTGGGAGTCGTGGGCGCGGCTGAGGAATCCTGAGAAACATCATCGGTACTGCTAGTCATCGGTTGAGCGTCCACGTTGAGCGGAGTGCCAGGCAGGACCTCGTCTTCGGCAGGGGGGCTACGTTCGACAGTTGTGGTCCTGGAAAGGGGCGCGAGATCTTCGTCTTCGTCGTCTGGGACGTCAAAAGTCACCTTCTTCTCCTTGACCTCCTCAGCAACGGGTGCGGCAATGTCAGCTTTCGCTACAGTTCCCACCATCGGCTTCTCGGAAACGAGGTTCTCGTCGACTATGAGAGGTAGCGCCTCTTCTTCTACAGATTGTACTTGCGGCTCGGCAGAGGCGGGCACAGGAGCGGGAGGCAACTTGGCCTTGGCCGAATGCAATAGTCTCTTCAGGTGGCTCAGACATGATTCGCGTAGTGTTGGTTTCACGGAAGCACCAACGAATAGGCCAGCTGCAAGGAAAAAGACCAAAAGCTTCATCGAGGCCATTCTGTCCTGCGTCTGGGCTGTCGCGTCTATGGTCGGTGGTTGGTGCTGCTCACGGTGCGACGTCTCCGGCTGATTGGACACGGCCTGGTCGTTCAACGTTGGGTAGTACGTCGTGGCAGGAATGCCTGGCAGCTGTGCCTGCTGGCTGGGAATCCGGTAGTCTAGCCTGTGAACACCGACGAGGCTGCTCTTGTCCGGCAGCAGGTAGGCCGAGTCCCAGTCGTAGGATACTTGATCCTGCTTGTAGCAAGAGGCGTCCGGTGCACCGTCGGTGACTGCGGGGTAGTTGACTTCGGACAGGGCATACCAGGCGCCGGACTCGGTGGTGTTGAGCAGGACGTGGTTGGCTTTGTCTTCGGAGAAGATGGGGCCGGCTGGCTGTGGGAGCAGAACGAGGGGCGGCTCGCTGGATTGGTCGTTCAGGGGGCGGGCAACGTCGAAGACACGGGCGACAGGGTAGGGCAGGCGTTGGCGGTAGAGGGGGCGCTGGTGGGATCGCGGGCGCTTGTAGTCGAAGGCGATGACTTCGCCGTTGTACATGGTGTAGATGTACTGCTTGTCCAGGGTCTGGTCGTACTGGGACTGCAGGTCCTTGTCTCTGCTGTTGGGATTCCACTCTGCATACTTGAGGGTGCAGATGAGCTCGTTGGTCTTCTTGTTGTGGATGGTGATGGTGTACTGGGTCTGGCCAATGTCGATGACGCCGCGGCAGTCGCGCTCGCGCGTGGTGAAGAAGTTCTTGGAGTCGGGGGCGCAGCTGTCGTCGTAGGGGAAGTTGCCGCCCGGGGTGAAGCTCTGCTTGACAATGCCCGAGGCGGCGTCGACGAGGAGCATAAACGTCTTCTTCTCGACGTTGTAGACGACGGGGAGGTCCGGGTCGTCGCTCGAGTAGGGGGCGCTCTCGGCGAGCTGCTTGACGGTGACGCCCAGGTGCTGGAGCTGGGGGTGGGGCCCGGGGGTGAGGAGGTACAGGGCGCCGTCCTCGCGGGGCTCGACGATCCACACAAAGGACTGGTGCTGGGGGCCGGGGCGGTCTTCCGAGACGTTGTAGATGGTCTCGAGCATGGGGCGGCCGCTCAGCTCCCAGATCTCCTCCCCGTTGTAGCGGTCGCGTGCGTGCATGTGGCCGTCGACGGTCGCCAGGAGAACAAAGTCCTCGACTTCCCAATCGTGCAGAGAGCGCGCACTGGGGACGAGGCCCCCCGAGGCAGCGTGTCTGGCAGGATGGGCTCTGACAGCGCTGATGGCTGGAGCAGAAGGAACTTTGGTAGCTACGGCGCGCACGTTCTGGTCGTTCAAGGGCGTGTAGGCAGGGCGGCCGGGGGCGTCGCCTACCGTGTCTTTGCGGCTGGCCTGGCCGTGGTGGGGTGCGAGCATGTGCACCTCGGCGCGGGCAGACGTCTGGTGCACATGGCGGTCGAGTGGATGCTGCTGCTGAGCGGCCACAAGCGTGACGAGGACGAGGGCGAGCGTCGTGAGTGTCGAGCCAGCTCCGGGCGGCCGGCGCGGGCGTGGCATGGCACGGCGAGGGTCCTGCGTCGATGGAGCGGAAGCCTAGGCAAGGCGGCGAGGGCGAGCGAGATGGAGCATCCGTGGGTGCCGATGGGCGTGGGCAGGAGGAGGAGCAGTGTCCGCTGCCGTGATGCGGATTTTGGCCTCGATGCTAATCTGCGGGGGCTTGGTGTAAACTGGGGTCTGGCCGCGCCTGCTCTCGTTTTAGTCCCACCCTTGGCACCCTGCCCACGACATGAAACTGAACAAGACATGCTGCGAGGGCTGAGCATGCCCGCGAGTCCGTAGAGACACGTCGCGACATGGCCCGGTTACTTCACTCGTCATTTGCCAGCAACCGCCGAAGCAGCTCGGACATGGAGGACGCAAAGAAAAATGGTCCTTAGCCAGCTTGTCGGACTGCATTCATGACTTCCGTAGTATACACCTATCTAGTGTCGACCCCTTCACGCCATCACGCTTGCTCGTCCCATGCCTACATGCGCTCCCGTCTCCGCGGCGCGCTTCGGATAATGTTGTCTACGCGCAGCAGCAGCTAGATCATGTTAGTCGGGTCCCCAGCTCAAACAATGGGCAAACTCACCTCGGCAGCCTCCGACGCCGACGACACCACCGCGCGCTTCAGCTTGTAGCTCTCGATGACGCCCAGCTCCCTCATGTCCGTGATGCCACCTCCAGGAGACAACAGATCCAGGCCCGAGCTAGTCAAGCCCGAGTAGACGGCTTTCCGGAGGCGTGTAACGAGGTCGCTTGAGTCGAAACCGGCATTGTCGGCCAGGATCGTGGGCAGTTGCTGGAGTGCCTTGGAGAAGGACTCGACGGCAATGGCCTTCTTGCCAGCCACGTTTTGTGCAGCCTCCGCCACCGCCTTGGCCATGTTCATCTCGGCACAGCCACCACCGAGCGTTGTCCTGGGCTCCTTGATTGTTTGCGACAGAACGGCAAGGGCATCGTGTAGCGACCGCTCAGCCTCGTCCAGAAGTTGCTCGGTTGCGCCTCGGAGGACAATGGTGCATGCCCGTCCAGCGTTGATGCCCGAGAATCTGATCAAGACATCCTCTCCGATGATGACCTCTTCGACCAGATCGCAGTGGCCGAGCTTGACGTTCTCCGGGTGGTCGAATGTCGATGTGATTTCTCCGCCCGTGACCAGTGCCAGGCGCTCGATGCCGTCAAAGTCGGCATGCTCGATGGAGCAGATGCCGGCGTCCGCAAAGAGCTGCTCTGGCCAGTTGTAGATGAGCTGCCGGTTGACGAAGCAGTTGATGCCGTGTGCCTTGATGCGCTCGACCTTGGCCTTCATCTTCTCGCGCTCGGCCTTCTCCAGCTCCGCGAGCTTGCCGGTCGAGTCGACCTTGACGCGTGCACCGAAGATCTTGATCTTGTCTGTGTCCATAGCTGTGTTGGCAACCAGAATCTTTGCGTTTTCTATGCGCTTGGGCTGGTTCACGCCGAACTTCTTGTCCAGGATGAAGCCCTCGTCCAGGTACGAGTCCTTGAGCTTTCCGCCAGCCTTCTTGATGATCTGGATGTGCGTGAGGTCGGTCGAGCCTCCGAGCTTGAGGACGGCGTCGACGGCGAGTTTGGCAAACTGCTGTCGGTCCTGCGAGAGCACCTTTGAGCTGAGGGTCGTCCGGGCGATGGCCTCGAGGTCTTTCCTGAAAGCCTGCTCGTCGCTGCTGTGGTCTACGGCAATCTTCTCTAGCGCCTTGAGGGCCGCAGAGCTCGCTATCCTGTAGCCCTCGATGATGGTCTGGGGGTGGATCTTCTGGTCGACCAGCTTCTCGGCCTCTCGCAGCAGCTCGGCGGCAAGGACCGTGACTGATGTGGTGCCGTCGCCGACCTCGTCATCCTGGACCTTTGAGATGTTGACCAAGACCTTGGCGGCGGCGTTGTCGAGGGCAATCGCTTTGAGGATCGTCGCGCCGTCGTTGGTGACCATGATCTCGCCGGTAGAACTGCACACATTAGTCGCAGCACACTATGCACGGCGCGGGGTCACGTACGCCGACTGTAATATCTTGTCCATGCCCTTGGGGCCCAGTGTGCTCTTGACCAGGTCGCCGACGGCGATGGCGCCTACAAAGGCCGAGAGACGCGCATTCTCGCCCTTCTCCTCGGTGACGTCCTCCGCAAAGATCTGGGTGGGGTTGGACTGTACGGGCGTCAGTACTGTTGCGCCTCTTCGCGTGCGGCGGGCGGCATACCATCTTGCACGCACTCGTAAACAGGCAAGGAGGGGAATTCGGGAGGGCGTGCGGTGGGTGGTGGGTGGTGTCTGAACGCGACTTTTTTCTCGGCCTGCCCGCGTTGGAGCTGTGTTTGCGATATCTGCAGAGCTTCCCCGGCCAATGGTTCCACCGGAGCCCGTGACCGTCTGGATGCCTACCACTTCTGATGCCTACCACTTCTGATGCTTCACCACCGCCCCGGACTCTGCCGTAAGCCTGATGCTGTAGGCGCACGCTCTCCCGCCTCTCGACGCACCGCACCTCTTTCCGCCGCGCACAATGTCCAAGCGACCCGCGCTGGAGCCTCTCGAACAAGTCTACGACGCGCCGTCGCCGGCACCAAAGCGCGCCAGGGTCGAGGATGAAGACATGGAAAGCCCCCAGGCCAATGGCGCGACCAGCAACGGCCGCCCCATGTCTCCGCGCCAGCGCGACCGGGGGCAAGTAGCCGTCGCAGGCGCACACCAGGAGGAGCATGCGGAGCTGGACGAAGACGACAACGAGCCCGCCGTCGCTGCGCCGAGACGCCAGACCGCCCCAGAGGCTGGATACACCGACCTGTACCTGGACACGATCAATCGCAAAGTCCTCGACTTCGACTTTGAGAAGCTGTGCTCCGTCACTCTGTCCAACATCAACGTCTACGCCTGCCTCGTATGCGGCAAATACTACCAAGGTCGCGGCCCAAAGTCACAAGCTTACTTCCATGCTCTGGAAGAGGGACACCACGTATACGTCAACATGGAGACGAAGAAGGTCTACGTGCTCCCCGAAGGCTACGAAGTCACGTCCAAGTCGTTGGATGACATCAAATTCGTCGTGGATCCGCGCATGACCAAGGACGAGGTCGCGAAGCTGGACAGGGAGCCCAAAGTGTCGTGGGACCTCTCAAATCGAGAGTATATACCTGGCTTCGTCGGCATGAACAACATCAAAGCGAACGACTACTTCAACGTTGTCGTGCAAGCTCTCTCCCACGTGGTCCCCTTGCGGAATTATTTCATGTTGGAAGACCTGTCGAGTCGGCCGCAGCTCGCGCAGCGCTTCAGCACGCTTGTCCGCAAGATCTGGAACCCGCGGGCGTTCAAGACCCACGTCTCGCCCCACGAACTGCTCCAAGAGATTGCGTTGCGGTCCTCAAAACGGTACACGCTCTCTGATCAGTCTGACCCCGTCGACTTCCTCTCGTGGTTTCTCAACAACCTCCATCTGGCCGTTGGCGGCTCGCGAACAAAACCCAACAGCAGCATAATCCAGAAGGTATTTCAAGGCACGCTGAAGATCGAGCAGCAAGAAATCACCGCTCGTGCAGATGCCGGCGACCGTCTCCGTTTTGAGGATGCAGCCGTGCAGACCGAGATATCGCGCTTCCTCGTGCTAACCCTCGACCTGCCCGCAGCCCCTCTCTTCCAAGACGCACTCGAGAAGAACATCATCCCGCAAGTCCCCCTCGTCAACATCCTCTCAAAATACAACGGTGTCACGCCGCAAGAAAAGTCCAAGAACCGGGTTCGCTACCGCCTCCTCCACCCCTTACCGCCGTACCTCCTCTTCAACATCAAGCGCTTCTCCAAGAACAAGTTCGTCTCGGAGCGCAACCCAACTATCGTCACCTTTCCCGTTCACTCCCTCGACATGTCGCCCTACGTCGAGCCGAACCCCAAAGAATACCCACCCGGCGAGCCCATCTGGTATGATCTCGTAGCCAACATCACCCATGAGGCTGTCAAGAAGAAGGACGACAGTGTCGAGGGTGAGCAAGAGAGCAAGGTGTGGAGAGTGCAGGTCAAAGACCGAGCGAGAGAGGAGTGGTACGGCATTCAAGATTTGTACGTCGAGAAGGAGAGGGGTGAGACGCTGTTTACCAAGGAAGCATACCTAATGGTCTGGGAGAGGAGAAGAGGGCAGAAACCAAAGGCAAGGTAGCAAGGAAGAAGTAGAGCTTTGTATGAGTAGTTTCCGGTGGGGTGTTTGATTTGATGTCTGCCGGGTGCTTGGGAATATACCAAAGGCAATCGATGTGCTTGCTTGGATGTCCTTTATGATCATCCCCCAACCGCTATTGCTCTCCATTGTGTCTCTCGTATAATGCTCTCAATACCGCCTGATGTCTTTCCTAACTTCGCTTCGATTCGAGTGATTCCGCTTCCTGGCTCACTCTCACTCTCCAATAGTTCACATGTAGAAGAGAGCGGTTTCGAGTCAGACCTGGCGACTTGCTCCACACTGGCTCGATAAGAAGACAACAGGTGAAGAGCTGGGCAGCTTAATCAACACTTGGTAATACATCAGCCCACACATGTGACGTTGCCAGGTGCTGTCTATAGCAAGGATTACGAATGCTCACCTCACATTTCAAGCTCAATAGCAGAAATAAACAAGATGGAAGGAGAAGGCAATTTTCGGCTGTTGCTATTCATACCTACACATGGCTCCGGCGCTAATCCACCCTCCTACATCCATGCCTCCACCTAAGTACCCCAAAAAGGCACACCCTCTACCACATAATCCCCTTCCACTCAAACGTGCCATCAATATTCCGCCACTTCTCCTCCACAATCGCACTCTTCCACCCCATCATGATAGCCAACAGCCTACAGCTCGTACTACTGACCGTGCATACCACCGTGTCCGCCTTGCCCAGTACACTCAAATCCAGCAAATAAGCGCGCCCAACCAGTTCGCGCAGTTTCATAGCGCCATCAGGCACATCGACGCTTTCGTCGTTGACCTTCTTCATGTCCTCCGCGTTGCCCACGGGCTGGCCCAGAGAGAAGAAGACGTCGCGGTAGAATCCGCCTTCCCAGCCCGTAATCTCGTCGATCCACGTGTTCTTCTTGGGCTGCGATTGTGCGGCTTCGAGAGCGGCCTTGGTGGCGAGCACGATGCGGTCTTGGGCTCGGATGCTGTTGGGACCTAGTTCGGGAGAGTCGTAGACCAGCGGGTCGTCCGAGGCTAGTATCATCTTGGAAGTTGTGTGGCGGGGGACGAGAGGGTCGGTGGAGGACGAAAAGGGGGAGGAGAGCAGGCTGCGCTGGGCTTTCTTCTTGAGACCGCCCTCTACCATGTCAATGTAGAGGTCGCGCGCTGTGTCCACGTAGCGCGCTAGTGGGATGTAGTCTTTCTGGTATTGGTATTCCATGGGGTGCTTGTCGCCGTGTCGGACGTGCATGGCGATGCTGAGGCCGCCTTCGCTCTTGACTTCGCCGTACATTTCTAGTGCCCGTTGCAGGACGTAGGTCTCGTCGTCTGAGCGAAGTCTGAAGAGTGCTTCGTAGCCAGTCCTAGCCAGGCCGAAGATCTTTGACTGCCGTTGGACGCGCATCTTTGTTGCGTCTTCCCACTCGTCTGTGAAAGAGTGGCCGAATGTGGACTTGAGCGTCGCCCCACTGACGACGATGTGGCGGGCGGTGTGTGGGCATGGTACGATGTGGGATGGAGGAGGCGGGAGGCAGTTCGCAGAGGGCGGAGGCTGGAAGTAGGACGAGTATTTGCCATAGGGCCTGGGAGTGTCAGTGTCGAGTAGCAGCGGTACACGAACGAACATACCAACGCGTGTCATCGATGAAAAAGGCGCGCTTCTCAGCTTTGGCCAGACCGTACGACATCCACATGCGCATCAGCGTGTTGCCAAAGCCTGCATCCTCCGTCTCCATAGCATAGGTCAAGGTCCTGTCACAGACCTTGAGTCCTGCTGTAGAGATGCCATCCTTGATAGCCTCATCTTCCACAAAGCCCTTTGGCCTTCCTGCAGCCTTGGATGGTGGCAACAAGCCTTGTTGTTCCGCTTCTTGGACGTCGATGTAATACTGATCCTGCTGGTAATAGTTCAGCATCCTCTTCGCGAACCCGGACGAAGCATGCGCCTCCTGCCTCAGACCCTTTGAGACTTCCATGGACTGGTGGCAGATGTCGCGGTACTGTGCCGGTCGGAGCGGGAACTCATAGTCGGACGGTATCGACACGGTCCACCTCATCTTTCCCTTCGCATCCTGGAGGGCGAGAGCAACTGGCTCGTGGGGCAACTGACTGCCACCAACCATCTCCCATTCTTCCTCGTTGCCATCCTCGTAAGCAGCCGCTCCTTGTGAGTGTGCGTATATCTGCCTCAGCACAATCCACAGTAGAAATGCTACTCCACAGCACCCTATGAGTATCCGCTTTACCAATCTTGAATGACTCGGCTGGGTCGTCTTCTTGCCGTGTTTCGGTAGCAGGCTCGGAAGGCTTGGACTCGGCGGCGGGGATCTCGCAAGCAGACCACGTCTCGAAGGGACCGTGGGAGAGAGGAACGCACTCGAGGTGGCAGACTGGGGCGGCGGGCTTAGTTGTGAGTAGTGAGCTGTCGACTGTATGGACAGATTCGGATTCCGTCTAACATGCATCTTGGACAGCTTCTTCGCAGCCTGGTTGAGCATGTCGGTTGCCGTAGACCTGCTGGATTCAGAGGACGGTGTAAGATATCGGCCAAGTCGGGCGGCCTCCTGCAGTGTATGGTACCACTGTGATGACGAAGCTGTAATGCTAGTATATGCAGTCGGTAGACGTCACTGACCCTGCAGCGAACGCTCCAACAAGCAAGTAAAGATGTAAGTAGTCAAAGGAGGGGACGTAGGCACCGCCTATCAAATAAAGCAAACAAGCCGGTAGGGGTAAAAAACTACAAGAATGTAACTCGGTCTCTTCGTTTCCTCAAGATGCGAATCAACGGAGAGGGAGAAGCAGACGTTCAAGAAGCCGTTCAAGAAGGCATTCGAAAGGGCGGCAACCTAAGGTGTCTGGACGAAGGCCCCTCCTGGCGCAGGTCGAGTTTCACAACCAGAAACAATCCGACGTCCGAGCAGGATCCCGCAACGAAATGATCTCCATCCAGGAGCGTCCGAGTCCTTAGCAGGAGAAGGGTCAGCAAGCGATCCAAGGGCACCGAAGCGACGATTCAAGGTGCGCGGCAGACACCAAGATAGGATCAAAGGTAAGATTGCGGGAGATGGCACTTGCTGGATCCAGGAAGGTTGCAGTGTAAATGCGGAAGGCCCAGGAGGGTGCCTCGATTTGTCGCATGTGCGCGGGCCACGTCGTTGTTTCAGAATGGCCTTTTAGTGCAACGTTGTTGACGCACTGGTGCTTGCTAGGACGACCCGTCTCCGGCGCCAAACGCCTTTGATGCTAGGGTCGAGTAGCCAAAACCACATGACAGTGACACCACTGGTCGCTTACACCAGTAGCGGCCTGGGACTTGGGCATGTAGACTGGTTCGTTTACTGCGAGTTTGAAATAGACAGTGTGTAGTCAGATGGTGTGAGGTGTATTAAAGGAAGTATGTCATGCGCATGCAAGTAAGACGATCTCGGGAGCTCGGGATCGGAGGTATAGTACTCGGGGTCCTGTGAGATGCAGCTGGTAAGACGGCACGGGTCTGAGTGCAAAGCACACTTTCTATCGAGAGGGTGTGGAAGCTACTCTCCGTGGCTCCATATCGTATTGCAGGCAAGAAAGATGCGCGAAAGCTATGTAAAGGGGGTATCAGATCGAAAGTCCCTCGGCACAGGAAGATGAAGAAAGAAAAGTGGTAGTGTACAATCCTCCGGGGCGCATCGCAATGAGTAAACAAGCAGAAAGCCGCCCCTGCATAGCATGCGTACGTGTCCCGTACGCTGCACCCGATTTTCCAGTCCATTCCTGGGCCATGATTACTCCGTTGCCAATAAACGCCTGTCGCTAATGTGTTCCTCGCAGTTGAGGATGTTGCTGAATGAGAAGAAAAGTTGCAAGTACTGTGCCCCGCGCCGCTCGTGCCGACATCTCGTCTCATCTCATCTCATCCTCATTACCGTACTTCGTTTCATCTCGATCGAGCTGATTCATCGGTTCGCCTGGGCAAAATCATGGTCCCTCGGTGACGGGCCTGAGACTGCTTCGCCTTGCAGTCTTCTCGACGCGGCCGGTTATCATCTCGTCGAGCATACGCGTCATCTCCTCGATGTTCTTGGTTGAGCCATTGGAAGCTGGTGGAGGCAGGAATGGCGCTTTCACGCTGAGCGCGGGCGATGTGGGACCCTTGGGCAGAAGACTGACTCCACTGCCGTCGCTGCCGCTGCGTTGGTAGCCCGAAGTACGCCGGCTGCCGGGCGACTCGCTGCCCATCTCGTGTGCGTTGTCGTTCTTCTTGCGAGCCGACGTGAGGGCGCCAATCATGCGCTCCTTGTCTTCCAGCTGCGCCCGCAAGTTGACTATCTCGTTGTCTCTCTCGGCAAGCGCCGCAATCATGCCGCCCTCCTCGCTGTTTGTGAGTTTGTGCGACAAGGACATGGAAACTCGAGAATGGCTGGAGCGCCGGGCATGCAAAAGGCGCTTCTCAAGGGTCGCGATGTAACGGTTCTTATCCGCAAGGTCAGCCTGCAGGGCTTGGATCTGCACGGTCTGACTCGCAATGCCGTCTCCGTTCTCCCCGACCGAGTCGTCTTCCTCGGAGCCGTCCATGTGGAGATGTGGCGTGCTCTGTCTTTTGCCTGGGACTTCGAGGGTGGCGTGGCTTGCCGAGGAGCGTATGGAGCTGGGGCGCATGTCGTGGTGGTGATTGCTCATGACGGAACCGCGCTGGAAGCTCATTGACGAGAAGGACCGACCGTTGTTCACGCCGAGCGATTTGGAGCTCAAGATCAGCCTGTTGAGATGCTCAATCCGCTCCTTCAGGGCAGTCCGGGCGAGCTGCATTTCAAGCATCTGCTCCTCATGGCGCTGCTTGTCTTCCAACTCGCGCGCCTTCTCTTCCTCTTTGTCCTTTTTCAGCTCGTCGTCTTCTTCTTCCTTGGGCTCCTTGTTCTTGCCTTCTGCCAGCTGCTTTTTCAGATCCTCAATCTCCAGGCGGTAGCGATCCAGAAGTGCTCGGCTGCCGGCATCCCCAGCAGCGCCCATGGACTCGTCGGCCTTCTTGGCGTGGCTGACGATGTTGTTCTTGGCTCGAGAAGCGAACTTCAGCGTGTTCAGCGTCTCGCCCGTGTGGCTGTTGACAGCAGCGGGACTCCCACTGGCTCCGATCTGGATAGTGCAGAGAATGCTGACGAGCGAGTTTCCGGAGAGGGCGGGCTGGAGAAGTCGGGTGAGCTTGCTGTCTCGGTACGGCAAGTGCTTGTCACCCTTTCCTTTGTCCTTTTCCGACTTGTCCTTGTCCGAAGCCAAGCGGCCAATGACTGTGCCCAAGGTGAGCAGGCTCTTGTTGATGTGGGAGCCCTCTGTCCGCCGCTCCTTGTTGTCCGCCGCCTTTTCAGAGCCAGCCAGATCGATCAGACTGAGCGTCGAAACACGGACGCCGCCCGGGACAATGGCTGAGCGCTTGTCGCCGTTCATTGCAGGGCCAGGAGCGCGTTCCCTGCTCTCGACGACGATCTGGACGACAGCGTGACTCCGGGAACTGCGCGCGTTGAACTGCGTACCCGCCACCTTTCGCGAATTGTCACCCCGGGCGATGACCCTCAGGAGCTGGGTCGGGCTCTGCACAATCTCTTCCTTGAGCGGCGACGCATAGACGCCACGCTTGCTGTCCTCGCGCAGCTTGATCTCTTCCACGGGCCCGGTCTGGCCGTTGATGCCCACGACGGGCCCCGCCAGCAGATCGATAATCTTCTCATTGTAGATCTCGATGTAGCTGACCCTCAGGAGGAACTCGCGCTGGGGCGTCTCCCGGATGTAGGAGAATATGTCGGTGATGGCCAGGGGTATGACGCCGGGGTTCGTCGCAGTTCCTTGCATGGAGAAGGTCTTGCCGGTTCCCGTCATGCCATAGGCAAAGACGGTGCCGTGATAGCCCTCCATGACCCTCCGGACGAGTCGCTTGGCTGCAGCATCGTACACGCGCGCGTTGTTGTCTTGGGTATCGAATACGTTGTCTAGGTCAGGCCAAATTAGCTCCGGTGCAGCGAGCCTCGCCGTGTGCAAGCATACCGTAAATGTAGTCTCCGCCCTCCTTGCCCTTGTAGGCGATCAGGGCCTGCTTGTTGTTGACTTGCCACTCGACGTCGTGTTTGGGTTCCTTGGCGCCGGCATCGGGGCGGACGCGGACGCTGACAATGACATTGCCTTTGCCGTCCTTGGGTGCCTTGGCGTCGGCGCGTCCGTCGTCCGCGTCTTCGAATGTGGTTGCGCTGGTGGCGTAGGAGCCCTGCGGCGAAGAGGTGCGGCTCTGGGGCGGCGAGGGGAGGCTGAGATGGGCCGTCTCGACGGTGACGGAGTCGGCGCTGCCGTTGAGCAGGCTCGGGGGCGACAGGGGCGACTTGGGGAGCAGGCCTCGCGCGCCGCCCATGTTGGAGCTCCGCGGCTTCTTCAGACTGTTGCTCCGGGCGGGCGCTGGGCCCTTGGATATCGACGACAGCCTGCGGTCGACCGTGTCTCCGCCGGGCGTGGAGCTGGTGGAAAGCGGACTGGTGGGATTGGAGCGTCCGCCGTGCCTGGGCGGCTGGGGAAAGGAGCCGATGCTGACCGTCTTGCGCAGCGACTTGCCCACGGGCAGCGAGCCGGCCGCGCCTGCGTCGGGCGGGAACGAGGGCACCGAGGGAGACGTCAGATGCTTCGACGTCGGGCGGTAGGGCAGCGACGACGACGACACAGCGCGTGTGCTGGCGGCGCCGGGGAGCAGCGAGCTGCGCGTCGTCGGACCGACGTGGGAGCTCCGCGACTTGGGGACGGGCAGCGAGGGCAAGGGACCGGTGGGCGGAGCGATCGAGGGCCGCGACGGGCGAGGCAGCGAGTTGGCAGACATGGTGATGGGGTGGCGCGTCTGTACGAGTGCTACGGCGGGCGGCAGAGGTGCTGGCGCTGCAGTCGTGGGCCCGACAGGCTTTGTTTTTGCAGGTGGCCTATGCCGCTGTGCACATGTCCGGCGTGGCCCTCCAGCAACGCGACGGGGCCTCGCAAGGTAGGCGGGGACGAGTGCGTCGCCGACAGGCAGGGCCCTGGGCGCGGGAAGCAAGCGCAAAGGCAGTGCAGCGGAGACGGGTCGTCGCAGTCGAGGCGGGGACGTCGTGGGCGCGTCCAAGGGGGCAGCGAGGCGATGGGATGTGGCAGCACGCAGCGTCTCTCAGCGTGAGGTCGGCCGGCAGTGTGTTGGCGTGGTGGGGAAAAAGGAGCGGTGATGAGATGGATGGCAGGATCCCCTGGGACTCGGGGCAGGTGCAGGTGCTGGTGCAGGGGCCCGACGAAGGAACGACCGACCGATGAAAGCGCCGTGCCAGTGCAAGCAGAACGGGCGGGCGGCGTGGCTGTTCGCGCGAACGCACCAAAGACGCAGGGCCCTGTGTACCTGGGAAAAGGGGTTCACTAATGTCGGCACCCACAGCAGCTGCCATCTGCAGACCCTGGCCCGGCTACCTCTACATACTCTCTGTGCGCATGCTGTTCTGTCGGCATCTCGCAGCGCCTCTGGGAGCGACGTTTCTGTGACGCTATACAAAGACCTGCTGGCGATCCCTGCTGATCCGCCCGTCTACATACAGAACCATCCGCAGTCTCCGCCTCACTGCACCAAACCCCAATGTCGCCGCGTCCTCTCCAGCCAGAGACTAACGCGCTGGTGCTGCGGGAGCGCGCCACATTGCACGTGCTGCCGCGTTTGCCTTCCGAGCCACCACTACTCCTACCAACGACTGCCGGCCCAACAAACACCAATGACCCGCCGGCGTCGGGAAGCCTCGCTTGAATGGCCTCGTGATCAAGCATGCTCCAGCATGGTGACCAACCAGAGACCAACCCACCGGTATTGCGGGGACCTTGTTATCCACTGTTCCCCTTCGGAGCATTGTCCATGCCGGCGCTCGAGTCTACTTACTCGTGAAACAACACAACCGCCAGAGGTGCCACTCCAAGGCCACTGCATCGGGTGCTGCCGAGCATGTCACTGGCCATGGTGCCGTCTGCCAAGCGAGTGATACGCTCAAAGCGTACCCCATCCGAAGACACTCTGCCCGAATTTTGTAATGGCCAGATATTGCAATCCCCACAGGCCAAGATCGATAGTCAGCTCCAGTGCACCACAGAGCGCTACGCGTGAGAGCTGGGTGCCAATGTTCCGCCAGCCCACACCCTCACCGAGACCTAACCCACCCACAATCCGGTACGACCCTGCATGCCCTTCTTGCCTGGCTACATAATGTGAGGCAATCGCTCGCAAAGTGGCCATCCTCAATGGGAGCATGACAAGGCCGACAAGCTGGGCTCTGACCATTGCACAGATCATCTGCGCCGGCTCACACGAGAGTTGCGTGACGCGGTGGTATCCATGACCGTCCATTGAGCGGGCTCGGTTCCTTGACCCGGCAGCTGCGTCGTCTTGCAACGGATCCGAGCCTTCTGCGACTTGCGTGTGCGTGGAAAGTATCCTGGGCGGGAGACGGACCTCCATCTCTACGATTCCTTCCCTCGACGTTATGCGTATCCGGGGACCGTTCTCGTTCTGCTCCGATTGTGTCGGCGATCCTGGCGGGGTGGTACATCGCACCAGGTC
Source organism: Alternaria infectoria (assembly GCF_024043175.1). NCBI lineage: Eukaryota > Fungi > Ascomycota > Dothideomycetes > Pleosporales > Pleosporaceae > Alternaria > Alternaria infectoria. The sequence continues at coordinate 48,694 of NW_026250728.1, read as the reverse complement.
CTCAAATGCATCGATCGGAACGGCAATGACATCTGCATCGAGCGGCTCTGCGGAAGTGTGATCTTGCGAGTGCAGGACGGGGAGATTGAGTGGGGTAGCGCCGGCAACCTGAGTGCCACCAACTTGTAGCGTCTGGATCTCGCTCGAGGCGATTGCGGGTGCAAGCTCCATTGCCCGCTTTCTTTGTGCGCTCGGAGGGGACACCGGCCGGGCCCACCCAAGCATTGCGAGCAGGCTGTGAACGGCGTCCCGAATCAGGGGCGGTGACTCCCGTCGCAGCCCGAGAACAGCCAAGGCCCGGTCTTTTCCACTGGCGTCCCGGCTGGGAATGTCGGGCTCGTCAGGACGGATCATGGCCGTCTCGACAGCTTCGTAGACGCAGGCGTAGACCCAGCGCTCGATGGAGTGCTCAGCACACAGGAGGATGGCGGGCGAGGTCAAGATTGCACCGATGCAGTCCGCCATGGACTCAGACGCATTGCAGTGCAGAGAGAACGGCAGAGGCGACGAGTCTGAGAGGGGATTGAGGGACCGCCAGGCTGGCAGTAGTGGGCGGGCGGGCACTAGTCCAAGGCGTTGCAACGCAGCGTGGTAGAAGAAGGGATAGCACAGCATCTCGAGGCCCAGGCGAAGGCTAGACTTGAGGGCTCTCCTGGCGTGGCGGAAGAAGTTGCGTGTCCTTGCGGTTGCGCGTGTGGCATAGAGCAAGCGCTCGACAGGCTGATAGACAAAGGTGCTGTAGACAATGGCTTGGATGTGCATGGTCGCAAACACGCGCGCGGCAAAGCCGGCATAGACAATGGGGGCGCCAGAGAGGGCACGCTCAGCGGCCGCGATTTGGGCAAAGGTGAGGGCATGGGGATAGTGGAACGTCTGCGCCGGTTAGTGGATGCACGAGAGGGCGGCGGCAGGAACGTGCCAGAATTCTCTCCCTGAGAGTGCCTATCCACCAGGTGCACAGGTTCTCGGTGAGCGTGGTCGCCAGTGCAATGGCATTCCCAACGGTGTCCTCGGCTTCCAGCAGCTCGAGGCGGTCGTGGCTGGCGCGCGGGAAGGCTCCCGCCGGGGCGTGTCGCCGCTCGACGACGCCGACCGAGGCCAGCACATCGTTCTGGGCGCCTCGCAGCTTCTTGCCGTACTGGTGGGAGCGCGGGTTGATGGGGCTGCCGCGCTCGTCGTAGAGCTGGACGTAGCTGTTGGCGGTCGCTTCGTGGTAGCGCGGCGGGACGTCAGCCTGCGCCGACTCGAGCTGGACGTACGCGGCCGACTGCGATGCGGCCTGCGTGGGCGCAAAGGCCGAGCGCCCCTAGCACCGTGTTAGCCAGCATGTGCGCGCGGCGCTGGCGGGGTCCGTACAAAGGCCATCTTGTCCAGGTAGGCTTGGCGGCCCATGGTGGTGGTGGTGGTGGTGGAGGTGGCACCGTGGGTGTGCGGGAGACGCGCCGCCAGACGTCAGCGCGCCGTGGGGCCGTCTTATCGATAAACTTTTTTCCTGCGCCCTCAGCTCGCCCAGCATACGCTTCCTGCCTCTGCCTCTACCACACGGCCCATCATGTCGGCGCAACGAGCTGCCGTCAAGACCACGTACAGCGTCGCTCGCACCCTGCAGCCCATCTACGCGGGCGGCAGCCTGGCCCTCAGCGAAGACGGGCGCATCTTGGCCGCCAGCTTGGGCGAGGATGTCCTTCTGTCCGACCTCACCAACGGCCAGGAGCTGGCAAGGGTCGAGGGCGACGGCGAGGCCATCACGGCCCTGGTGCTGACGCCAGCTGCATCCCACCTCGTCGTGTGCTCGCGGTCGCTGTCGATGCGCTTCTTCGCCCTCCACCCCGCGGCCACGGACGACGACACCATCGAGCTCGAGCTTCTGCGCACACTGCGGCCCCACACATCGCCCGTAGTCACCCTGGCCACAGACCGCAGCGGCACGCTGGTTGCAACCGGAGGCGCAGACGGCGTCGTCAAGATCTGGGACATTGTCGGCGGCTACACGACGCACGCTTTCCACGGCCACGGCGGCGTCGTCTCGGCCCTGCACTTCTTCGAGGTAGAGGTGGCGGAGCGCCCAGACGCCCCCGACAACAACAGGAAGAGGAAGAGGAAGTCGCGCCCAGAAGCTGCCGAGCTGGAGCACGCCCAGGGCGAGAGCCAGATGCAGTTCCGCCTGGCCTCTGGTGCCGAAGACGGCCGGATACGCATCTGGGACCTGCACAAGCGCAAGAGCGCCGCCGTGCTCGACTCGCACGTCTCCGTCGTGCGCTCGCTACAGTACTCGCCGCACGAAAAGGCCCTCGTGTCTGCCAGCCGAGACAAGACGCTGATTGTCTGGGACTCGCACACGTGGAAGGCGCAGCGCACCATTGCTGCTCTCGAAGGCATCGAGAGCGCAGGCTTCCTCCCCGACGGCAACACGCTGTATTCGGGTGGAGAGAACGGCCGACTGCGCCTCTGGTCCGCGTCCAGCGGCAGAGAGCTCACCCGAGAGCAAGCGCCTGGAACCGAGACGGACGAGATTGTCAACATTCTCTACTATCCTTCGTTACCCTACTTGGTCTCGGTCCATGCCGACCAAGTGCTCAACTTCTACACCCTCAGACCAGCCGAGTCGCTCGGCGTGCAGGACACCATCGACCCGCTCCCCATATTCCGCCGCGTCTCGGGAACGCACGACGAGGTCATCGACATTGCCTACGTTGGCAGAGACAAGTCGCTACTGGCGCTCAACACCAACTCGGAAGACATCCGCATCATCACGTTGAACGAGTGTGACGGAGACGACGCAACCCAGGGCAGATACTTCGGTGCGGATGTCGGCTTGCTCAAAGGACATGAGGACATCGTCATCTGTCTGGACGTAGACTGGTCAGGCCACTGGCTTGCTACAGGTGCCAAAGACAATACGGCGCGGTTATGGCGAATCGATCCCGCGAACGAATCCTACACTTGCGCCGCAGTCCTCACTGGCCACGCCGAGTCGCTCGGCGCGATTGCATTGCCGCACACAATACCTCAGGAATCGTCAGCCGCCTTTGCCGACCCCCTCTCACATCCTCCCGCATACGTCGTGACCGGATCGCAGGACAGGACCGTCAAGAGGTGGGATACTACCAAAGAGATGAAGAGCAAACTGCGAGCCAAGTACACCCGGAAAGCACACGACAGAGACATCAACGCCATCGACATCGACCCCTCTGGCAGTCTCTTCGCATCCGCATCGCAGGATCGCACCGTCAAGATTTATTCCGCCGCAGAGGGAGAGGCCATCGGTGTCCTTCGGGGCCACAAACGCGGCGTATGGTCGGTCAAGTTCGCACCCAAGGCGTCCCAGGCGCCAAACTCGGGAAACAAGGGCCTGATCGCAACAGGCAGCGGCGACAAAACCGTCAAGATATGGAGCCTAGCAGACTACAGCTGTTTGCTCACCCTGGAAGGCCACTCCAACAGTGTTTTGAAGCTGTCGTGGTTGCCCTACCGGCCCGTCGATGCACGAGACAAGCGCGGACCGCAAGTAGCCTCTGCAGCTGGTGATGGGCTTGTCAAGATTTGGGACTCACTCTCGGGCGAGGCCATGACCACACTCGATAACCACACCGACCGTGTCTGGGCGCTCGCCGCACATCCAACAACAGGCGCCTTGGTTTCTGGTGGTGGAGACAGTGTCATCACGTTCTGGGAGGATACAACAAGCTCCACGCTGGAAGCTGCGACGACTGCAGAGACAGAACGCGTCGAACTCGATCAGAAACTACAAAACTACACGTATGCCGGCAACTACCGCGAAGCCATCGTACTCGCCCTCCAAATGGACCAGCCAGCCCGCCTCTTCTCCCTCTTCAAGTCGGTAGTAGAGACTGAGCACCCAGATGCAGACAGCCTTTCAGGTCTCCATACCGTTGACGAAGTACTCGCCTCTTTGGCAGACGAGCAGCTGTACAAACTGCTCATCCGCCTCCGTGACTGGAACACCAACGTCCGCACCGCGCCGATCGCTCAAAAAATCCTATGGGCTGTGGTCAAGTCCTACCCTGCTTCTCGGCTAGCCAGTCTGAGGCCGCAGGGGAAAGTAGGGGCGAAGGGCAGTTTGAAGGACGTGCTGGATGCTATCAAGGTGTACTCTGAGAGACACTACAAGCGGGTAGAGGAGTTGGTAGACGAGAGCTACTTGCTGGACTTTACTCTAAAGGAAATGGATGAAGTAGCTGGGGAGGTAAAGGCCATTACGAATGGCACATCGCAGCTGGGCCTAGAGAGGGACATTGTAATGGTTGATTGAAGGCACTCCGAGGAGATCCTGTTCAGTGATGAGTTCAAGGCGAGTAGCTGTGTTATAGGCGCAGGGTAGATACCAAAGTTTGTCATTATCGAACTACGTGTCCGGCTGTTGCACTTGCTTTGCGTGACACCGAAGATGATGGTCGCCAGCGCATCCTCCAGCCCTCAGTCGCAGGGAATATTCGGCGTAAAGCAACAGCTCCTCGGATCTTGCATATTTTTTGACAGTGACCAGCATCTCTTGGAGCTGCCAAATCGGTGTAGGTAGATGACGGCCTGCGAATAGATGGATCGCCGTCTGTGCCTCGGTTATTCTGACCGGCTATGAGATCACCGGTCCCGACTCCTCACCCAGCACCTACATACATAGGGCATGGTGCCAGGAACAAAGTCGCACCCCCTGTCTTATCCCCACAACAGCTCCCACAGACTCGCTCTCTAAAGAAAGCCGGTCATGTCTCAGCCGAAGATTACATTCTACGTGGACATTGTGAGCCCGTTTGCCTACATTGCTTTCCACGTCCTCAAGGTGAGTTCGTCTGGGTGGTGGTATAGGTTGAAGCGCGTTTGAGACGTAGAGGTGTAATGCGGTACTAATCGAAGCGTTTGTGCAGAATTCAAAGGCCTTCAAACAGGTCGAGGTGCAATATGTGCCGATCCTGCTTGGGGGTTTGATGAAGGTCTGTGGGAACACACCGCCGCTGAACATTAAGAGTATGTCAAGTTTTGTTCTCAGACTTGCCACTGTCTACCCTGACCTCTAACATCATACAGACAAAGACAAGTGGATCAATACGGAGCGCCAGCGCTTGTCGAAACAGTTCAACGTGCCCATCCTGCAAGATGCTCCGCCTGGCTTCCCTGTCAGCACATTGCCCATCCAGCGCGCCCTGGTATCTCTCTCGCTCTCTCACCCAAAAAAGCTTGAACGCGCAATAGAGCTCTGCTACGAAAATTTCTGGGCGCACTGGAACGACCCGACTAAGCCGGAGAATCTGCAGGCTATCCTTGGGACTGTTTTGGGCAGTGACGAAGAGGCGCAAAAGGTGATCGCGAGGACGAAGACCGATGAGGTGAAGCAGGCTCTGGGCGGAAACACTACCAAGGCGTTTGAAGACGGCGCCTTTGGGCTGCCATGGTTTGTCGGTAAGCGCAGAATTGGTGCTCTGTCGGATAATCAGAAAGTTTTTGTTGACCATGTGCGACAGCTACCAACGCGAGAGGAGAGACCGAGGGGTACTGGGGCGTCGATCACATGGGTCAGCTATGTGACCATTTGGGTCTGGAGAGGCCGTCTAGCAAGGAATGGCGCTCATTGCTGTAAGAAAAGCTTTACCATCGGCCGACACGACCACGCATACAGTCCCGGATTATGTATTCCACGACGAATTCCAGCCGAGCACAGCTACTGTCTCCCATTGACTATGCTAGCTGTAACGAGATGCTCGTGACAATTTCAGAGCTGACAGGGGCTATGGTATTGGGGATTCGCGCTCCTTTCACTTTAAACTGCTGTCTCTAGGCCACCACCTGGTAACATCAGGGTTGACACAGCAACGAAATCTCAGTGGGCCATAATTACGCCTTCCTGGCTTGGCCCTGCGCAATATACAAGTGTGAGTCCTCCGCTTGAGCGCGAGTTGTCGTTGAAGTTTCGTCCTCTACTCGTCATTCATCCTATGTCAGAAAGCACAGGTCTCCATGTGATTTTTCCTCTGGTGCACTTGCAAGTCTGCCCCACAAGCTTAATCTGCCGCCATCAGTCCTCCTCCCCGTCTTTACTGTCGCCGGTATTCAGTTCCTCGGCTGCAGATCCAGTCTACTGAAGAAATGGATTACTACCGACAAAATGAACTCCCCGAGACAGTCAAGCGTTACAAGACCTACACCGACCAATTCCAAGCGTGGTTGCTCCAGACAGCCTTCCAACGTGGCGTGGAGATTGCAAATGTGGTTGCAGACCAGGCTAAGAAGAAAAAGAACAAGAAGGGCTACAGAATACCGCTACAAAAACAGGAGCAGCTCGTCAACGCCATAGCCGCTACGAGCATTCCGCTCGCGGACACCAGTGGTATCGACGACCTGGGAGACGCTATCCGGTCAAGGAAGGAGGTAACGCAATATCACAAACACAATAACACGGCGGACCTGGGTCATGAATACTTCAATGGCAGCTTAGAAGCGCTCATGGCGGTGCTGAAGGATCTTGTCCCCGGTATCAATAAGGCTCGAAACGGCAAGACTGACACGCCTACCCTTGTCTTCATCCAGTTTCCCGCCGAGTCCAACAAAAGCCAAGACGAACAGGACGATTTACTTGAGAAGATGCGGAAGCGGGACCAGGTTGACATAGATGATGGCAGCCAGCAGCAGCAGCCTCTGACTTCCAAGACGAAGACGAAGGCGCCGATACCAGAGGAGAACCTGCTGACTGCAGAGGAAGAACAGTTGCGCCGTGACTTTCTTGTACTCTGCTTCCTTTACAAGTTCAACCGCATACGGGCTGTCGTCTACGAGGTGTGGGTCGCTTACCATGAGGGCCATGTCAATGCGATGACCGCAGCGCTAGTGACCGACCTAGCCCAGGGTAAGTGTCTCTGTACAAATTGCATGTGAAGTAGATACTGACTTCGTCCACCTGCATTTAGATCATTTGCACCAGAACGTCAAGGCACTGATGGAGGAGCTCGATTTGTTACCAGGAGACCTGGCCATACTCATCCGTCAGCTTTTCGATACGATCAAAGCAGCTCCCAACACTGGAGTACAGAACGCAGCAACACCGCTCACTGAAAAGGCACTGCATCACCTGTTTTGTCTGGATGATGCTGCCGTCTTGATCAAGAGCTACGTCACGAATAAGCGCCCGATGAAGGACAGTATTGGCAACGACATCCAGGAGCACCCTCTCATGATATTCTTGAGGTTCTTCGACGTTATTCGCAAGGGCAACCTCAAGCTTCCAAAGTGGGATCACTTTACCGCAGAGATGCTGTTGCATCAGAGTACATCACAAGACTACCTACCCTTCGGCCTTGCCATTGTTCTCGACATCCAAGAGGCAGTGCGCGACGACTGTCGTCGGATGCTACGCGACCTCACCGAGCACGGCTTAGACATCGCCAGATGTATCCGTTGTCATGTCGACTACGAAGACCGCATGTGGGCCAAGGGAACAAAGCCTGACTACATGTGCAAAGAAGAGATCAAGTTCAGTACCCTCCTGTTGAAGCCTCTAGACAGGCTGTTGGACTGGCTGCAAGATGTTCTGAATTCGCGAGAAGTGCCGATGGCTGCTAGCGTCTTCATCACCGTTCATTCGACGCTCGCGGGACTTTCAATGTGGCACTACAACCAGATCTACCACCATACTACCATTACCAAGATACAGTGGTTCATCAATGGCCTCGCTCACCTCTACAACGCCGCCTGCCAAATCGGCGGTCTGAACATCCAGTGGCCAGACCTCGACTATCTGATCAAGATGCATGGGTAAGATTTTCAGCGTATGAACTACATGTGAGACACGCACTGATTCTGTGCTCAACGCTTAGGTCAAGAGCTTTGTTTCACGGCGATCCACCAACCCACCCTAACGACTTTCTCAATCGCTATCTCCTTTCGGGTAGCACCAGTAGCCGCGCTATGGCCACGGACTTCCGCCACACTTCCAGGTACCTCCCTCGGGTGCCGAAACAAGTTGGAGTGAAACGCGGTTTACGGAGTGATTTGCCATTAGAGGCTAAGATTTCCGATTACTATGGCCCGAACCCGGACAATAACCGTTGGCTGAGGCGTCATGCAGTCTTCAACCATCTCTACCGACGGAAAGAGACTGTTGGAGGCGCATCAGACGATGACTGTAAACAGGCTAGGCGGATCTCAGAGGACTTGCGAGACACGTTTGCCGATCTAGCAACCAAGATCACGCCCTCGAAGCCAAGGCGAAAAGGCAAGGACAAGGCCAGGGTACGCAAACCCGATTTCGACAAGCAGGACGAGACACACGCCAACCTGCTAGGTACCATGAGGTCAGAACTGCAGGAGAACGAAGTACACAGTAACTTTGACTTCCTCTCCTTCTATCGTCGCGCCTTCGGCCTCGTTCTACGCCTTCGCGAGGAAGTTCTCATGAGCGACGATGTACGGCGCTCCCGGGCTGAAGACATCAATGCAAATCCCGAGCCCCACAATTTCCAACTGATAACAGATCTCTTCCGCGATCTTCGAATTGAGCCCAAGACTAAGAAAGAAGAAGAGGCCGAAGCGAAGGAGGGTGCTGGACAGCAGCTCTCAGCCAAAGTCGTACCGTTGAAGCAGATTCGACGTGTCGCTGAGATGATGCATGACTTGACCCTTGCCAAGGGTGATGTGGAGTTGAGGCGCGCCAAGTTACGGGTCAAGGGGGATTGGGAGGGTCTCAAGGCTTCGTATGCTGCTGAAGAAGCTGAGAAAGAGGCTTCTGGTGTCGAAGAGAGCGTTCCACAGGCAGAATCCGAAGACGAAGTGGTGACTGAGGTTTCCGATGCTTTAGATGGCCTTGCGCCTCCGCCGAGCATCGTCAACGGCACCAAGCGCACGTTCGAGACAGATCGAGACTCAGAAGATGGTGGGACGTATACGCTGGGGTCTCAGATCTTGGGACAAAAGCATACACAGTGCGACACGAAAAACTGGTCAGACGAGCCTGATAGTCTAGAAGTCCTTGATGTCGCTATCGATACCCAGGATATGGAGGCCCTGTCACGCTTCGAGGACAAGAGAAATGACATCAGGCGCAGATGCGAAGCGGGCGTTGACTCCGCGAACCGCCCAGTTCACTTGCTCAACTCAGGCGGTTGGAACGGCGCATGTGTAGAAGTCGCTGCGGACGAACACATCCCCACTTCCATTGCGCCCGAAGCAGACCAGCGCCATTCCTTGGGCGCGCAAATCCGTCAGGTCATGGGCACTGCTGCCGCAATCTCACTCGCAGCACCCATCAACGATGACAACAAACACAGCGGCACAAGATCTACAGGGTGCGTTTCATTAGCTACGGCGACCAGGAACAAGCCAAAAGGGATATACCACCGCATCACATATTCCAGCACTACGTCTCGCAAATCCCGTATCACGGCCATCTTTCCTTCGTCATCGTCTAGGAACACCAAGCTTCTAGCGCTAACCCAGCGGCGAAAGGGCTCATTCCACCGTCTCTCTGGTACCGCTAGGAAGCATCGCATCGCCTTTCACTGCTACACGCGATGCGCTATGGCTCGTGCCCTACATGGCCAGCAGACTCGTCTGCAGCGACGAATGGCGATTGCCGTTGCGGAGCTGAGGAAGAATGCCAGGAGGGATTCGGCCGGTAAGTTTTGACAGTATGAAGTGCATTTGAGATATATACTGACTTCGTATCTCCACCTCTGCAGAGTTGGACAGAGTCTGGTCGAGCGTTAGGGATATGGAAATTGGCAGGGTTTGGGAGACGGAGAGTGATGTGAGTTTGGACTGAGGGGGAAGGAGAGTGCTTGGTAAAGAGGGATCCACGAACAACGAGTTGCGGTCGCGTAGATTCGTACTTTTGAGTAAGCATAGCATAGCAGTGCGATGTGATGCCAGCTAAGACGTCCAGACAATGGCACAAATTCTCTTCACAAACGGTCTATAAACACATTTCTAACGGCCGTTACGCTCTTAGTAACCCCCCATCAGCCCGTTTTCTTTTACAGTCTGACCCACATCACGCTATACTCATCCCTCGAACATCTTCGTAGTACTAACGTTAATCCGGCTCCACGCCTTCCCTGTCCTCAACGCCTCTAGAAACTTCGCAGGCCAATAGATATGATACAAAACGAAAAAGGGCAGAGGGTCTTCGAACAGATACGTCCCATCCTTCCAACCGACAACATGACTCCAAAATGTCGCCAAGTCATTGAAAGCAGCCTGGAAGGTCGCGACGCCGAAAAGTAAATCAAGAAGCGGCAGGACAACAAAAGACACCAAGTCATGGCCGATCCAGTAATAGCTGTATGTCGGGGAGCGAGGGAAAACAGGACCAATCTTGTGTTTCGATGACAAGGGGTTAGGGCTGTTGAAAATGGAGAGGTAAGCTTCTGCCATTTCGGGAGTTTGCTCAAAGAGCACGACGGCCGTGTGGGCGCGCGGGTTGGATTCAATAGGGTAGAACTTGGCGGCTGCGCCTTTGTCGTCGTTCTCGACTAGGAAGTCGAAGCTTAGGTGGCCGGTGAAGCTTTCGCCGCCGTCCTTGCACACGCGCTCGGTAAAGCCAAGCATCTTCTTGCTGAGGGGCGACGAGGCAGGCAGCGGCTCGTAGTGCATGAGGAGTTCTAGGCTGGGACAGCTGGTGAAAGCTTTTACTTTTCCACGGATGACGAGGGCGTGCGTACAGTATTCGCTTCCTTTGATGAATTGCTGGAGCTGGAACGGGTTCTCTTTGGTGATGTTGAGCGAGTGGATGTATTGGGCTGTGGCGTCTGGGCTATTGAATGGCAGCAGCGTCATCATGTTGTTCCTGGCCTTGTCGTCCACACCGATGGGTTTCATGATGAACTGTCGTCTTGGTACCGTTCTTCCTGATTTCGTTGGCGTTCTGTGCAGCTCACCCATGAGCACATCGAGCGCTTCATGTGGGTTGGTGCAGCGGTGCGATTCCGGGATTGGGAGACCAAGCGACTCGATGTAGTCGATGAACTTGTCCTTTTCATGGAACCTTTCGACAACGTCTTCCCGGAACTGGATGGCTTCGAAATGGCGGCCTTGTTCTCTTGCTTGCTTCTCTGCTAGGCGGACGACTTGGCCATCTTCTACGGCTGCGACAACGCTGGAGCAACTGATCCATAGGTCCACTTTCTCGCGTTGGATGATCGAGAGAATGGAGTCAATGTATGGCTCTGCATCATCGCCACTCGGTGTGTCCAGACAGTAGTACTTCGCAATAGCGCTGGAGAAGCGGCCTGGTGATAAAGAAGAGATGTCGGCGCCAATGATGCGATGCGGTGTATGCTGCGACAGGATGCGCGCAATCGTCAGCCCTTTGGTCATGGACACCCCAGTGACGAGGATAGTTTTCCGTCTTCGTACCGCCGCCACATGCTGCTTATCCTCGGTCGAAAAGGTTGCGTTGTGCTGCCCATGGAGTCGCGACACTGCAAGACCGAGCAACACCAGCGCTGCCGACACAGGCGCGCAAACAGCGCTCAGAGCCAGTAGAAGCACATTCTTCCACACATGGCTATAGTAAAACGGCACCACGGCATCCTTCTTTCCCTCTGCCATGTCTTCGCCGTCGCTGTTGATGGAAGAGAGGTGCTCGTGACCTCGGCACTTGTTCTCGCACAGTCTTCACCGTTCAGACGTTTCCCAACACACCACCAACGGCGTTACCTTATCAAAAAAAGGACCGAGAGAGGTCTCAACTATGCCCTCGCAAAAGCCTGCAAGCTGCGCTGCACTGCAATGCGGGCTGCAAGTAAGTAGGAATTAGCGGTGCAGACGGACGGCTCGTAGTCACGCAATGCGTTCATGCATAGGCGAGGTGATTGATGTGCGTGCGGCTACATTCGCCCAGACAAAGCTGTTGGCCTGAGAAGGCTGGCTTTGCTCGCTAGTCTAGACGTCATCGTTACTTCACTCATGTACGACATTGTGGAACCCTAGACTCCATCCTGTCTGCGATCTGGTCGTAGTAGATCCTGTTTGCGATCTGGCCGCGATCGGCGGATGGGGGGTGAGGGGTTTGGGCGGCGGATGCAGGGCTGATGGTTATTTCCTCGACCGCGACGTGTCATGCCGTGGTCACAACATCACCACAGTCTGTCAATGTCGGCCTCGCAGAGATGCTTCGCAGAATTTATGAAACTATAGATTCATCTGTTTATGCCGTTTGTTTTTGCAAGCATTGAGGCATTGCTGGCACCTGTAGCTGGTAGCAGCCGGGTACCGTCGCCGCGCCGAGGCGCTCAGGACCCACCAGCACTGAAACTCGCGATTCATAAGATTGCAACGCGTCATGTACCAAGTTATGATGCCTTCTTCTAGCCAACGCATCGTGTGATTTCGATGCCGTCCTGTGCTCGTCAGTAAATGCGCGTGAGAGACGGCCGGCGCTCCAACTCACAGGTACGCCCGTTGGCTCGTAGCTGTTTACCAGCTTGCTCTCGTACTTGAGATTCGGGTTGCCTTTGCTCTCGCTGAACTTGGCCTTGCCGTATCTCTTCTCGTACATCTTGACGTTCGTCTCAGCAATGCCGCTGAGGTTTGTCTGACCACCCTCTCCAGCCTCCTTGACCTTCTCCTCAACGCTCGACCTGACATACTTCAAGTACGGCGGATTTCCAGGCTTGATGACATTGTCTGCTGCCAGCACGGAGCCTTTTGTGACCAGGCCAAGCTCCTCGCAGAGCTTCAGGTCTGTTGTGTAGGCAGGCTTGTAGTGGTCCAGGAACATGAGATCGACTTGCTTCAGTTGGCCCGATGCTGCCAGCCGCGCAATGCCTTCGTCGCTTGAGCCCACAATTACCTTTACAAGGTCGGTGAGGCCTGCAAGGTCGACCAAAGACATGATGACAGCCGCAAAGGCGGGATCGCGCTCGAAGCTGAAGTATCGCTCGCCGCCTGCTTTTCGTACAGCATCTGCGAAAAGAATACATGAATAGCCTACGTAGCCGCCGAGCTCGACCTACGTGCTGTTAGGGGTGTAATTCGAGTGCAGGGACATTCATACCATGGTTTTTGGCTTTACTTCCGCGATCAAGTCCGTGACAATGCGGCCCTTGTCCTCTCCCACATTCATGAGATACTTCTTTGTGCGTCCATACTCGTCAATGGCTGCCAGAACATGTTCTGGTGATCCTCGTATCTTCTCGATGTTGGGATGTGAATAGACGAAGTGCAGGAGCTCGATTTCGCGCCCATCGTCGAAAAACGCACCCTCCTCCTCTTGCGCTGCATATGCTTTGCTTTGATCAAAGCTGCCCATTGTTGCTGTTGTTCAATGGCAATCTGAAATTGTGCGGACAGTCGTAAGCTCGACGCGTCCGAGCTACCACAGTTGCCCCTCAACGCGTCCGGTCTAGTGCGGGGCTGTGATCAGTAATGACGAAATACATGCAGGAACATGTACGAGTGGCGCTTAGTCCATTCGACTGCTTTAGCACCCAATCTGCCTCCGTGGAGGCGTCTAGATGTCACTCCTTATGTTAGCACATTAGCAATTGACATCGCGCAAATTGCTTTTCCTGCAAAACCCCATTATTGAGGGTGGGATGCCAATGTAGGTGTGACGCCGTATCCTGCCTTTTCCATGCCACACTCCCGTGTACGCGTCAAAGCGCCCTTGGCACCGGTTGAGGCGAGTTCGCACTATGCCATGCGGATACGCGACGCTCATGTGGGGCGGTTCATTGGTGCATACACGGTCCTGTATAGTGTTGACGTTGAGTTGGGTGTGGCTGTCGTCAACGATCTAGAGCTCGCTTTGTCCGCTAACCGACTACGGAGCCACAAGGACTTGCCATGACAACGTACGCTTACCTCTACCAGGCAATATACCTCAACGATCCTGGATCCGCCAAACTCTATCTACCCGAAGCGGGAACTAGAATCGAAAAGATCTCGCTGAATGTCACAATTTTCCAGCTTGTCCCTGGACTGAGGGGTAAGAAAGTGCCGCTGTATGGCTACCGGTAGCGCACTATCAGCCCTGCGCACACACTGCACCTCTTCTGACTCGCTGGCAAATGAGGACTCTGCCACCATCTGCCACAGAGCGTCAGCAATCGAACGATGTGAATCCTGAAGTGGATATGAGGTGATTTCAATGGCTGCCCCGCAGTTGTATGTAGTGTATCTCATTCACTCCACCACGGGAGAGACTCCGTTGTTGGCACTAGATGGGTTCGCGGCTTGTGCTACGCCGAGTTCGTCCTTGGCCGAAGGCAAGTAGGATGGTTCTGCTGTGCCCAAGCCCGCAAAAACCCATGTTGCATGAGTAAAGTGCATATCCCATGTGCCGGAACCGGGTTTTACCGCTGGGAGGGCAATGTTGTTGAAGTCATTTCATCATGGCTGGCCAGTAGGAGCCTAGTTTGGCTCGAAGTGAAGTGGCACCAAGTCCAAACAACAAGGGATCCACGAGTGGCCGCATCATGAACGAGAATAATGCGTATGGTTGACGTTGTCTGGAGCGCTGCCGACCTTTGAGAGCCAATGGAGGCAGAGCGTGTACCGCGAGCTATGTGAGTAGTCCCAGACGATATCGGTCTGTCGCCATTTATATAGAGCAGTCCTGTGTACGCAGACCCCGCAGAACTCAACGTATCTCATTCACACCTTTTCCACCTCTTTTCACCATGTCAGACCTCAAAGCTTCCGTTGTCGAGACCCAAAACGGCTTCCACGTCGAGGGATACGAGAAGATCGAATATGACTTCACCTTCCTCGATGGCGTCTTCAACCCTGCCAACAACAACCTGGCTAAGTGCTACGAGCGTTGGGGCCGCTGCCTGGCTGTCATGGATCTTAACATCTACAACGTCTATGGCGACGAGATGCAAAAGTACTTCGACCACTACAACCTGCCCCTGACGATCCACAAGACCATGATCGGCGAAAAGGCCAAGTCCATGGAGACTCTCCTGAGCATTGTTGACTCGATGACCGACTTTGGCATCATCCGAAAGGAGCCCGTACTTGTCGTGGTATGTTCTCCACCCCGAATGACGTGTTGCAGAATGCTGACCTATCGCAGGGTGGTGGTTTGGTGACTGACGTTGCTGGGTAAAAAATAGCTCTAAGGCACTCTGGCCTGACTGCGCTGTAGGAATGGAGTTAACTCGTGACCTAGATTTGCTTGCGCGGCATACCGAAGAAATACCAACTTCATCCGTATCCCAACCACCGTCATTGGCCTGATCGATGCCAGTGTCAGCATCAAGGTCGCCGTCAACTACGGCAACTACAAGAACCGTCTCGGAGCGTACCATGCCCCGATGCACACATTCCTCGACTTCTCTTTCTTGAAGACCCTGCCAGAGGGCCAAGTACGAAACGGTTTCGCAGAGTTGATCAAGATTTCGACCTGCGCCCACAAGCCAACATTTGACCTGCTGGACAAGTACTGTGAGAAGCTAATCACTTCTCGGTTCGGTCGTGAGGGCAACGACAAGGAGGTTCTCCAGGCAGCGGATGAGATCAACCGTGCTGGTATCCACGAGATGTTGAAGCTCGAGACGCCCAACCTCCACGAGATCGGTCTCGACCGTGTCATTGCCTACGGTCACACCTGGAGTCCGCTCCACGAAGTAATGTTACCGCACCCTAAGCACGTTGCCTTTGCTGACTCTTCCGAAGCTTTCACCCAAGGTTCCGCTCCGTCACGGACATGCCATCTCCATCGACATGGCCTACTCGGCGACATTGGCAAACCAGCGCGGTCTCCTCAGCGACGAGGAGCACAGGAGGCTGTTGAACCTGTTCTCCAGGGCTGGTCTGTCCATGGACCACGAGCTGTTCGACGAGGACATGCTCGACAAGGCCACCAAGGCTATCCTGAAGACTCGTGACGGTCTGCTCCGTGCTGCCGTGCCCAACCCTATCGGTACCTGCGTGTTCCTGAACGACGTCTCTCCCGAGGAGATGAACAAGGCTCTGCGACGACACAAGGAGCTGATGAAGGAGTACCCTCGCGAGGGCGCCGGTCTCGACGCCTTTGTCGATGCCTCCGACACTGGATATACCATGAACGACAAGCCCATCGAGGATGCTATGCACGAGTCGAAGAAGACTATGAACGGCATGAGCAATGGCGCGGTCAACGGTACTGCCAAGGGCCAGGCGAACGGTCCTCCCCAAGGTCTCCAGGAGGTCATGGCCAACGGGTACGAGAACGGATACAAGAACTAGGCGCGACATAGCTGCGAATAAGTCCGACTAGGCAAGCGCATGTCCGACGGTTGCGATGACTAGAATGTGAAAGCGGTTGTTTGAAGCGGCGGCACTGTCTCCAGGCCGCAGTGGTGGATCGCGACATGCTTCAAGCTCATCAGCTTCCCCAAAATGAAAAAAACAATTCACTCTACACAATACTCTATGGCCTTTGACTCTGTGAAACATGTTGTGGCCCGTGGGACGGGTGAGTGCGCGGCGGTGTCGATGTGTGCAGTCGAATGAAGTGGGCACTGAAGATACGTTACGCGGTTCTCGATTGGGTGTTGCGGTTGCGCCATGGTCTTTTCTGCAGCATCATGCCGTCGCCAGTGTTGGTGTTGGTGGGCCGCACGCCTCGTCGCCCTCGTCGCTGTTGCCGCTCCATCGCACGGTGGTGCCCGTGCCCGGAAAACCCTTCTGCCCGTGCACCGGCTTGGCGCCCCCACACGTCAGTATAAAAACTCTGCGCCCCTCGTCCTCCTTTATCGCTCCTTGATCAAAAAATACAAACGATCCCAGCCACGACTATCAGAACATCTCTGTCTTTTAGTTGCCAGTCACTACGGTGGCGTGGGATCGGAGAGCGATACTCCTGTAGGAAGCTGCTTTCTCGTTGGGTCGTCTTCAGTGATGGCGATGAGTCTGCGGTGTCGATTTATTTGGAGGACATACCCATGTCTCGTGCATGCGTTATGAGTGTGATGTACTTGTCAGTCTGTCATGGTTGCTCTGACTCTTTGATTCCATGGCTCGTCGTTGTTGGATTCGTGACCTTTAGCCCTATGTCATCGTGCACGGAGTTGGCGAAGAGGTCTGCAAGGTTCAGAAGCAAGAAAGAGACAGAGCACGACACGGAAGTCATTAATGTCAATTGACTATTTGTCGTCGTTATCTATCATGCCCGAGTGTCATGATCGTAATGGCACCCGTTTGCTGTGCATAAATCATCTGGTAGAATGGTCTAGCCTCGGCTGACCCATGGCCTTCTATGGGATCGCAACCTTTACGTCGTCTTCGTACTCCACGTCTTTGATGCCATCCTTTGTTATGACCTTGACCAGTACGCCCTTGAAATCGATTGGAAGACGTCGCTTCAGCTCCTCGGTGCACATACGCAGGATCTTCATGCCTTGTTCGTAGTCGATGTCAGGATGGTGATGCTTGTCGAGCAGAGAGAGGCAGTAGTACCTGGCAGTACCGTGTTAGCATGGGCCTGAACGTGCGAGAGGTGCTGCATTGGAGAGGGCAGCGGGTGGGACGTACTGTGCGTATCCATGTGCGGCGTATGGGAGCGGTGCTTGACTCGCCAAGTAGTCGATCCAGTAGAGAGTTGGCTTGTCGGCAATCGTGTCGTATCCACCCAGGAGCAAGTTGACCGTGTACGGTTTTCTTGATCGCAGCGCCGACGCCAGTTCTCCTCGGACGAAGTTGGCAGTTGCAGCGGGTGACAGCTCCATGTTGTTGCGCATCGAGTATAATTGTACGTTTGCCTGGATGTATTCGGCGAATTGGACTGCACCACCGTCAGCTACCGCTAGTCGCCGTGGCCGCTCCTGTCATACCCGTATCGCCGGCTTCTCCAGAGAATGCCATCAGCGTGTGTGTGTTGAGTACTCGGGTCTTGTCGTCAGACGCCTTGAGGATGGTGGCGCCACGCATGGCGGCTTTGGAGGCGGCGATGAGGGTAAAGTCCTTGCCGGTGATTCCTAGCAAGACCTCCCTGTGCAAGAGTCAGTATCCAGATAGCGCGTCTTGTGAACGACGTACATGGTGATGAGCTTGGGGTGGTGGCTGTGGGGAGGGAAGGCGACTGTCGTCGGGCGTGGACAGGCGGGCGGGGAGGCGTAAGATCAGGCAACGTCAGCGTCCGGATTCACGGTCGTGGTGGTTCAGCGGCAAGGACCGTTTGGTGTGGTTATGGCTGTGGTGGTGTTGACGCCGCACGCGAAGGCAGCTCCCAGCGTCGCGGCTGCCGTACACATGAAGCTTGGGCCAGCTCGGCCTTGGCAGGACTGGACTCGTCGCGCACCCGCTGTGCCCATATGTCGCCTGCACAGTCGCAACGTCTACAGTGAACTGCTCGAATACAAGCCACGGCTACGTGTGCTTGAGCTTTTCCTCCGCCGCCCTTCAGATGATACACAGACGGCCGCGCATGACTTTACCGGTACCCCCGAGGCACCATGAAACCTGTGACAGACGCGGCAGGTCGGTCTTCTATAGAACAGAGAGGAGTGTACAATGTATTAATATTCTATGTAGAGAGAGGAACCCCTAGTATATATAGTAGAGAGGTAACGCTAGTAAGTAAATATATAGTAAATAAGTAGATTATATATATAAATACTTAACTAACAGCCTCTCTAAATTCTAACTTAGAATATACACTATCTATATAATAAGAGATACTTAGAGTACTATAAATAGTATTAAACTTTATAGAGTCTAACGCTTTTATAAGTATATTAGCTAGATTTACTTTACTACTAATCTATATAATAGTAATATTACTATTATAAATATATTTATAAAGAAAATAGTAATAAATATTAATATATTTACTATATTAATAGAACTTAGAATTCTTTAATAGCTTAATAGTAAACTTATTATTAATATAAATAAAAATATTATTAAAATAAAAATCTATATATAAGTTATTAATAAATTCTTTAATTTATAATACTTTTTTAACTATTTTAAAAAGAGCTATATATTTAGCTTTATATATAGAAAGAGTAGTAACTTTCTAAATACCTAAAGACTATAATACTAGTTCTTTAGTAAGAGTAAAAATATATTCTATAGTAAAGTAATAAGTATTAAAATAACTAGCTTAGTTAAAGTTATAGTAGCTAAGTAGCTAGATATTACTTTTATAATAAGTAATATCTATATTAGTAGTATACTATATATATATATAAGCGCGTGTAAGAGTATTAAAGTAAGTCTAGTTAAAGTTAGTATTATACTAGCTATAAAGAGAAGTAGTATATATAAGATTAATTTATATTATAGTAGAAAAGTAATTAAGTAAACTAAATTTCTAGAAGTACTTCTTATAGAATTATACTCTAGTAATAGTATTCTTTTTTTAATAAAGCTTATTATAATAGTTATAAAAAGTCTATATAGATAGAAAGTTATAGAAACTAAAATAGTCTAGTAGATATTAAATATACTTAGCTTAATAGATCTTAATAGTACTTTATATATATTTAATATATATACTAAAGTAAAAAGTGTTAGAATTCTTAGATATAATAGTTATTACGTCTAGAAGTATAGAAATAAATAGAAAATAAATTATTATATTATAAGCTTACTTAGAAAGCTCTTTTAAGTAGTAAAGCTTCTAAGAGCTTATCTTAATCTATACTAGTATAATTACGTATAATACTTTATAAGAGTATCTAGAGATGTGTTCTATAATACACTCTCTAAGTAGTCTATAAGAGCTAGCTATATAGTTATAGTAAGCTTTTCTTATTATAGTAAAAAATACTATTTATATACTTATTAGAGTATATATAGCGCTAAGAGCTTACTTAGCGTATACGCGCTAATTATAATATTACTAAAAATTTTTTAATTAGCTAAATACTCTTTATCTCTTATCTAAAATAAAAGTAAGTATCTTTAATTTTTACTTAGTATACTTACTAACTTTAGTAGCGTACTAAATTTTATTAATTCTATTAAGTATACCTTTACTAAACTATTTCTAAGCTTACTAATACTATATTATATAGTAGAAATAAGTATAAGTATAAAAATAGCTATTCTTCTAAGAATAAGTAGTTTAGTTTTAGTTTTATAAGCGCCTCTAAAGTAACTATATTAAGCTTTAGCTACGTAAGTTTATTTAAAGTAACTTTTTTAAGTTTTAGTTATATAAGCGCGTTAAAAGCTAAGCTATTAAGCTCTAATACCTCTAACTTTAAGTACTTAGCTATACTTTTTAAGAAGAATAACTAGAAGCGCCTTAATAAGCTACTTAGTTACTCTAGTAGCTTATCTAAGTATAGTTTTTCTAGTAATAAGTAGAGCTTTACCTCTACTAGTGCTTCTACTATTACTTATAACTTATTTATTACTCTAACTTATACTTCTAATAAAAGTAATCTATTTACTAATTAAGAGTATCTAGATAATATTACGTATTATAATAAGTAGAAGACCTAGAAGTGTTATAGATTAAACCTACAACTCTACCTAATTAGGCCTAGCGTAGTATAAGTAAGAAACATTAAAATCTTACGTATATAGCTATTTATTTAATAATATAGTATTTTATAAGTAAT
This sequence comes from Alternaria infectoria, assembly GCF_024043175.1. NCBI lineage: Eukaryota > Fungi > Ascomycota > Dothideomycetes > Pleosporales > Pleosporaceae > Alternaria > Alternaria infectoria. The sequence goes on along the minus strand of NW_026250728.1, from coordinate 28,184 downwards.
ATAATCTTATTCTATATATCTATTATACTATACTACGTTTAAAGCCTACTTATACCTAGACTCTACGCTCTACTCTATTAAGTTATATTATAATTAGTTATAATAATAATAATAACTATGTATAACTTATACACGCTAAAGAAGCTCTAACACTATTATAGTAATTGCGCTTAAGCGTATAAATTAGATATATATACTTTTTTAGAAATAACGCTATTAAGGCGTAGTACTAGTAATAATAGATTAGTAGAGCTTTACTATATAACTATAGAGTAGAACTTATAAGCTAGTTAGTTAAGTACTACTAAAAGTATACTAAAGCACTAGAGCTGTAAAGACATAAGAGAGGCCTAGAGAAGCTTACTAAAAGCCTACTACTATAATAGTTAGAATTTATTAATAGAGAATATTATAGAAGTGTTAAGCTTAGTTATATAAATAATATTAGATTATAGAGTTAGTAGAGAACTAGCTTATTCTACTAGTAAATAAAAAGGTAGTAAACACTTAAGTAAGTAGACGTAGTATACGCAGTTAACAACGTAACTTTATAATACCTATCTACATTCTATATATATATATATAGGTTATTACTATATTAGGCTTTAACACTCTAGGCGCTTTCTCTATAAGCCTTAGCTTTAGTAAAGACACTAGCTAATTCTAGACTATTATAGATAATATCTAAGAAAGTATAAGGCCTCTACTATAGCTACTAATATATAATTAGCAACGTAAAAGCTTAATCTTTCTACTTCTACTAACTATAGACGCTAAGTCTAGATAGTAATATAAAAGCTTCTTCTAAGTATTCTACCTATAACTCTTCTATCTATTAGAATTAGATAGTAGTTATAAAGAACCTAATATTCTAGATAATAATAATAAGTACATCTATATTAAGATTAGTAACATTACTATAGAAGTATTATAGAATAACTTATATAAGGCACGTATTCTCTTCTATAATAGTAACGCTAAGCTCTATAACTAGGTTAAGTTATAATAATATAATAACTCTGCTAATAATAGTAAAACTAATATTACTTTATTTATAATCTAGGTAGGTTAAAACTACTCTAATAATAATAGTATATATTATAGTATAACTATCTCTACTATTACTAACGTAGAGAACTTCTATAAATAAGTAGTAGACTAGCTCTATAACTAGCACTTCTATATTACTAGACTTCTTACTATCTTGCGCAACACTACTTATACTATTAAGCTTAAGAACTAGCGTATTAAGAAGCTTTCTAACACTATTAATTAGTTCTAGACTATTAATAAAGTTAGTAGTAACGTCTATTAGGCTAAGTGTATAGAGCTTAAGCTTCTATAGAAGACTATAACTTAGCTATAGACTTCTATTACCTTAGATACTAGTAAGATTAGTAGTAATCTAATATATAAGGTAATAGTCTTAGAGCGTAACGCTACTCTTCTAGAGATTAATAAGCTTAAGAAATATATTAAAAGCATAGTTAAATATAGCACCTTTAATACTATATATAAGAAGTTTACTAAAGCTAATAATAATACTAACGTATAGTATAGAAAGTATTAGCGTAAGTATAAGAACCTTAACACTACTTATAATAATATTAAGAACTTACGTAAAGCTAAAGACTAATAGCTTTAGTATTTCTAATAGTAGCTTAACTAGGCTGCGCTTAACTTATAGAGCGCGTAGTGTAAAGCTAAGTAGTACTTTATAAAGCTATAGCACTATAAGTCTAACTATAAGCTTTATTTAATTCTATAGTATAACTACTAGAATTATCTAGACTCTTACTAAGACTACTTTAGCACTTTAGGTTAAGAGCGTTCTAACTCTAACTAAGAGTGTCTAGACTTCTATTAGAAGTAAAACACTAATAACTAATATACTTAATAGAGTACCTCTCTACTATATAATTCTTAGAACGCACACGTTACGCGTAATTATTTCTTCTAGAACCTAGAATAGCTTTCTTACTAGTTATTAGCTTTCTTCTCTCTATAAGCTCTAAATCTATATAAAGCTACTCTACTAGGCCTTTATACCTTCTTACTACCTCTAATAGGCTCTCTAGGTAGTGTCTACCTACCTAGAATAGCCTCTACCTTCTATAAGATGCCTAATATCTCTAAGTTCTATAGTAACTCTAACTAGAACTATAAGTAATAGTAGAAGATAGCTATAGATAAGTGCCTTACTATCTCTAATAAGTCTCTATATATTAGCTATCTAAAGCGCTATATTATAGGTAAAGCCTAGCCTATTATCTAGAAGATAAAGGTAACCTAGTTTACTAATTACCTTAACGCACTTAATAGTACCTACTTTATTTATAACTAGTTTAGAGAAGCTAAGACTTTACTTATAGATAGTAGTCTACACTAGAAGCTAGGTAAGACCTTTACTACCTAGTAAGCCTACTTTCTAGGTATAGCTAATATTCTTTATACCTACTCTATGTATACTCTTATTAAGAAAGCTTAGAGTCTTATAAATACTTATCTTAGTAATATAATAGCTACTATACCTAATAACTATAAAACTCTTATAGAGTTTTTCTACTACGTCTATAGCGTTAATAAAGCTATATAGAATATTAACCTAGATAAGACTACTACTACTACGTCTACTATAACTAAAACTTACTAATAGATACTAAGTAACTAGTTACTAGAGCGTAAGTAGTAGTCTAACTACTACACTAAGTGTAAGGTCTAGAACGCATATATAGTAGAGAATAAGAAGAAGTATAAAGATAATAATATCTACTATAAGTGTAGTAAGTAAGAATATACTTAATATAATAAGAAGACACTATATTAGAGTAAGCCTATTACACTATCTAGTAAAATTCTATTCTTAGTAGCTCTTAACATTAATAGTAACGTTAAAGATATTAATAATATTATTAATAATAATAAGATAGATAAGAAGAATTTTTAGATACTTCTAATTAAAATTATAAGTAGAAGTAAGACTAGTAAATATTAGCTAAGACCTTATAACGCTAAGTCTAGTAGAGTAAAGTCTAGAAGCTTACTACTATCTTCTATATTAGTAGCAAGATATAAAGAATATATTATATCTCTACTGCTGCTGTTTACAGCCTCTAGGCTAATATTAGTTATTAACTTAACTTTTACTATAGCTTAAAGCAATAATTAGATTTCTAGTAAAGAAACTCTACTTTAGTTAACACTAGCGCAAGCGCTTACTTTATTAGCTAAGTATAGATTAAGTAGTAGTATTACACTATATTTACTATTACTAAACTAATTTAACTAGCTCTAGCTAATAGTAAGAAAGTTATACGCCTTACTTACGCTGCTAATATTACTATTAAGTATAGTAATTATATTACTATAACTCTATATTATGTTATAAACCTAAGAAAATACAATATTATACTAGAGATAAACTAGCTTAACTATTATAAGCCTATTCTAAGCTTTAGCTTATCTTACTCTATAACGTTTAACTATAAGAACTATAAAGTTAACTACCTTAAGAATAGTCTCTAGAATATAGTTTATAAAGATTATCTTTCTACTAGCTCTATCTATAAGGTAGCGCCTAAGAATACGCTATCTAAAAATCTTAAAATCTTCTTTATTAGCGCTAAAGCTACGTTACTTATAGTAACTAAGAACTCTAGCTCTATTATATAGTTAGAGCTACACTACTTTAATAAAGTTAAGTAGCCTAAGAATTCTTACACTAATAACTATAACTTATAGTCTTTTAAAGAATAAGTTACTAGTTTTACCTCTATTACTTAGATAGATTTTAAGTATTATATAGCTAAGATAGAGCGTCTGTCTATAAGTAAGAAGAAGATTTAAAAGCTAGTTCTAGCTTATATTCTTAATAAGTTCTCTAACTTATTTAGCTTATAGTTAGTAAACGTTCTCTCTTCTTAGCGGCTAGGTATTAACTACACTATTAATATTAAGCCTAGTACTACTACGCCTAAGCTTTATATTTATAGGCTTATCTATAAAGAGACTCTAGCTATAAAGGTATATATTAATAAGATAATTAGAAAGAGCTTTATCTAGCTCTCTACATCTTTATACGCGTTTCTAGTACTAGTTATTAAAAAGCTATTAAGTAGGTTATAGATCTATATTAACTATTAAAAGCTTAATACTATTACCTATAAGAACTATAATACGCTACCTACTATTAAAGAGACTCTTACTTATATAGTAAAGGTATAGATTATAATACTAGTTAATATTATTACTACGTTTAACTCTATAAGAGTAAAGAAAGGCTATAAAGAGAAAATAGCTTTTCTTACCTAGTATAGGCTCTATAAGTACCTAGTAATACCTTTTAGCCTTTATAACGCCTCTAGCACTTTCTAGACCTTTATTAATAAAACTCTTTATAATTACCTTAATATTATTTATATAGCTTACCTTAATAATATTTTTATTTATTTAAATAATAAGAGTAAGTATAAAGACTATATACTTACTATCTTAGAAAAGATTAGTAAAGTAGATATATACTTTAATACTACTAAGTGCGCCTTTTCTATAAAAAGAGTTAGATACCTTAGCTTTATTCTTACTACTAATAGCCTAGAGATAGATCTAAAGAAAGTAGCTACTATTTTAGAGTAGTAAACTCTACGCAATATAAAGAACGTCTAAGCTTTTCTTAGGTTTACTAATTTCTATAGATAATTTATTAAAAGCTTCTTATTAATAGTAAAGTATCTTATAGAGCTTACTAAAGTAGATAGTAAGAAGGCCTTCTTTCTTATACTAGATTTAAAGTTACTAGCGTTCTTCTAGCGTTTAAAGAATACCTTTAAGACTACTAGTATACTTACCTACTTTAACGCTAACCTAGATACCTAGTTAGAAATAAATATATTAGACTTTATTATAGCTGCTATATTATTATAAATATATAAAGATATTCTTTACTCTATTACGTTTATCTTCTATAAGATAAATCTAGCTAAATATAATTATAAAATCTATAATAAGAAGCTTCTTACTATTATCTAGGCCTTTAAAGAGTAGCGCTTTAAATTAGCTAGAATATTAGATCTAGTTAAAGTTCTCTCTAATTACTAAGCCTTATAGACGTTTATAACTAATAAGCGCCTTAATTATTAGTAAGCCTAGTAGGCTAAGTTTCTTTCTAAATTTAATTTTAGTATTATCTACTAACTAGGCTAATAGAGCACTAAGCTAGACGCTCTTACTTAGCAACTAGAAGACCTTCTAGAGAATACTAATAATAACTACTACTAACACTAATAGTAGGTAGTGCTAAAACTATACTAGGTTAACTCTACTCTATAGGTAGTAACTCTTATAAGCTAGTAGAGACTAGATATAAAATACGCTCTATTTCTTATATATTACTACCTCTACTATATTAACTTCTTTATTCTTAATATAGCCTAGCGTATATATAATAATAGTAAGATAGATACTATTTATAAGTATAACGCTATTAATAACGCGCTATATCTTACACTAGTTAACGCGCGCTCTAATAACGTTACTACACTAGAAAAGAAGAAGAATAACGCAGATAATAAACCTACAGCATCTAATATAGGTACTACTAATAACTTAACTAACGCTATATAAGCTACTAGTCTATATAATAGAACGCTTTAGGCTATTATTATAGCTAAATAAGATAGTTAATAATATCTACCTACTAACCTTAGTAACTAAGACTAGTGTTTCTATATTAAGCTTAAGAACTACGCTATTTATAACAGCCTACTATATATCTAAGAGAAGGTTTATATCTCTAACATTAACTAGCTCTATACTTACGTTTTAGACTAAGTCTACTAATTACTCTACGCTAGAGAATATAAAGGTAAGTATAAGATATACGCTAAAGCTACTTACTAGTACTACTAGCTACGTATAATTTATAATATAGCCTAGTATATATAAGCCTATCTTATCTACTACTATACTAAATTACACTACAAAGGTAAATAAAGGCTTCTCTACTCTCTTCTAATACCTAAGAGGTACTAGAGCTTAATTTTAATAGATTATATTACTTACTTACTACTCTATACTAATAATAGATATACTTATAAAAATATTCTTATTATAGTAGACTACCTAAGTAAGAAGAAGAAGTTTATCTCTATTACTAACCTTTATATTAATACTCTTATCTAAGTATTTATTAAGTACGTATAGTAAGAAGAGAGCTACCTAGAGTATATTATATTAGACTAAGGCTCTTAGTTTACTTTCTATTTCTAGATACGTCTATACTAATATTTTAGAATAAAGCCTAAGCTATCTACTGCGTATTATCTAGAGACTAATAGTTAAACTAAGAACGCTAACGCCTTTCTTAAGTAATACCTTAGAGTATATATTAACTATAAGTAAGATAACTAGGCTCTACTACTACCTATAGTAGAATTTAAGGCTAACACTACTATTAATATAAGTACTAGTGTGTTAGCATTTACTATAATAAAGAGTTATATATTCTAATCTAGTATAGAGCTAGTAAAGGCCTTAGACGCGTAACTAACTATATCTACTTAGCGTAACTACCTTAACACTAATAAGTTTACTAAATAACTAAATAAGCTACGTAATTACTTACGTAACTAAATTATTTAGGCGTAGGCTAAATAAGTAGAATACGCTAATAATTACTATATTTCTATACCTAAATTCTAAGTTAGCGATTACGTTATAGTTAACTTCTATAACCTAAGAATAATATAGCCTAACTAGTTATTAGACTTTAAAAACTATAGGCTCTTTTTTATTACTTATATTATTAATAATATAGCTTATAAAGTTGCTCTTACGCTAGGTATATAAGTCTATAATATCTTCTATTCTTAGCTCTTACATTACGTAGAAGAGAATCTACTACCTAGCTAGGTTTAGAATAATAAAGAACCTATTAAGCTTATAGACCTAGACGTTAATAATAATATAAACTACACTATTAAAGCTATCTTAGATAGCTAAATTAATAAATATAAGAAGAACTCTAGTCTAAATAATATAAAGAGCTTACTATAATACTATATATAGTAGGCTAACTACTTAGATAGCCTAGATAACCTATTATAGAAGCTATATATAAATCTTATAGACTTAGCTAACTTAGTTACTAAGTATTACTATTACTAATCTAGTAAACTAGAACTATATATAAAGTTTAGTACGCTAATAGGTAGATAAGACCTCTTAATAATAGCGCTTTATTAGAATAATAATTATAACTAACTATAGCTGCGTAGAACTATTATATTATAAGTAGTTACGTAATACTCTAATATAATACATTACTTATATATTAGAAAGACTATCTCTATATATTATCTTACTATATAACGCTTAACTAGAACTAATACTTATACTATATAACTTACTATATAAGAGGCTTACTAGTGTTACTATTACACTCTCTATAATCTAATAATAGAGTTATTACTACGCTATATTATATAATATTAACTTAGAAATTATAATTCTACTAGACTAGTATTAAGATAAAGATAGTAATAGTCTATAACAGCTTAGACGCGCAGGCTATTATAGAGATACTATATCTACTAGTACACTAACTTTTATAGACTCTATGTTCTACGTTAATAACTACTTTCTTTTTCTAACTATAACTCTAAAGCTACTTAACGCGCTATAATTAAACTAATAAAGGTAATATAGAATAGAGGTTAGAGATAATAATAGTAGAAGCTACTATAGCCTGTATAGCTTTTACGAAATAAGTATTTTCTTTATACTCTAATTTGTAAATATATTAGGTATAATATTACTTTCGCAATATACTAAAAAAGTTAGTTAAAAAGAACTAAGGTAATAGAACTACTCTAAGAAAGAGAGAAAGTAGTGTTATAGATTAAATCTATAACTCTACCTAATTAGGCCTAGCGTAGTATAAGTAAGAAATATTAAAACCTTACGTGTATAGCTATTTATTTAATAACATAGTATTTTATAAGTAATATAATCTTATTCTATATACCTATTATAGAAGTATACTAATACTTAGAAAGCTTATAATTTTAAAGCTAAAAATAAAGTAGAGTATAAGTACTATACTAAGATTATCTATAAGCGCTATATTACTACTTAAGTTTTAGAAAATAAGTAGCGTTTTTATTAGAAGTATAATAAGTAGGTTAAGCGTAATAAAAAGTATAATAAAGAAGCTTTTAAAGCTAAGGTAGTTACTATAGCTAAGCGCGCTAAGTCTAAGAAGAACTATTTTATTAATAAGTAGTACGCTAAAACTAAGTGTCTTAAGGTTTTAATACTAAAGGCTATTAAGCTTTATTAAGAAATATATTCTAAGAAGGTTAGTAAGACTACTATAAAAAAGTATTCTAAAGAGAATATTACTACGCTCTCTTAGAAGCTTTCTAGTAATCTATATAAGTATTAGTTTTAAGTTACTATTATAATTTCTAGTTTCTTAGTTTTTAGTAATACTTACTTTAATATTTTATTCTCTAGTGCTACTTTTAGTTCTATAAGCTCTTCTATTAAGACCTTTACTTCTATAGTCTCTTTCTCTACTACTTTTAAGCTTTCTATTAACGCGTAGAGTAAGCTTCTAGTATCTTAAGAGAGTAGAAAAGTCTATACTAATATTCTTTTCTCTAGTCTAGCTCTAAAGAAGTATAGCTTTATTATTACTAGTAGTAATAAGAGCTCTCTCTTTAATCTAAAGCTCTCTATCTAGTTTTATAACTCTAATATTACTAAGTTATCTACTAAGTATAATAATAAGAAGTATAACTATAAGAAGTATAACTATAAGAAGTATACGTTTAATAATAACTCTAATAATAAAAATAATAAAGCTTTAGTAACTAAGTCTATACGTAAGCGCGCTTTTAAGAAGCTTTTTTTTATTACTACTAGTAAGCTTTATAATATAGTATACCTCTAGTGCTTATAATCTATAAGTACTAGTAAGGCTACTAATTCTCTTTATAAAAAGTGTATAAGTATTAATAAAAGTAAGCTATTTAAGCGCTACCTTACTAATACTAGTAGTAACTATAGATATAATAATATATATATATATACTTTTTTCTAATTTTAAGAAGCTTTACTAACCTCTTTTTAGACCTAAGAATATAGAGAAAGTTACTAAGTGTATAATTAATTAGTTTTGCACTATAGAGTAGAACTTATAGACTAGTTATCTATATAATATTAAGAATAACTTTTACTTTTATAAGCTTATCTATAATTATAATACTACTTTTAAGTAGTACTATAAGTATAGCTATATAATTTAGAGCTATAGTAAAAAGTAAAGCTTTAATATCTTAAAAGTAGAGCGTAACACTAATAAGTCTAAGAATACTTCTAGTATAAAGCGCTCTTAATCTAACTTTAATAATAAAGCTAATAATACTTCTACTTCTAAGTAGCGCTTCTTAAGTAAGTTCTTTTCTAGTACTCTTTTTTTTTACTACTAACTAGGTTTATAGAGCTTTATTCTATAGTTAAGTAAGTTAATTATAATAAAAATACTAACACTAGTAGACTACTTCTTAATAATAAGAATAGAAGCGCTTTTTCTAAGACTATTACTAATAACGCTATTATAGTTACTTATAAGAGTATTACTACTAAGTTTAGCTATACTTTCTTATCTACTAAGAAGAATATACTTTTTAGGTTCTTTACTATTAAGCTTAAGTACTTCTACTATTATAAGAATAAGGCTAGTAAGAACTAGCTACGCTCTTTTAACTCTATACTTAGATAACTAAAGAAGCTTTACTCTAATTATAGTTCTAGGTATATTTCTTTATTTAGCTACGCTTTTTAGAGTATATACTTTAATAAAAACTTCTTAATACTTAGTAGTTTTCTATAAGCTTATAAAAGAAGCTCTACTTAAATATATCTACTACTACTCTCTAAAAGAAGTAGCTAAAATTCTTTATACTTTATAAGCTTTATAATATTACTAATAATTTAATATTTTTTATATTTAACTACTTCTTAAAGTAGGTAAATTACTAAACTAATAGATTTTTAGTAAGCTTATTAGCTAGTATACTCTTAGTTTCTAGGTACTTAACTCTAAAAGATTCTTTAGTATACTCTTACCTTAGCTATATATTTTAGATATTAATATATTTAAAACGTATTATTATACGCTTATTAGCGCTAACTACTAAGTATATAGTTTACTAGTTATTATAGAAGATTATTTATACTACTTTTAAGGTAAAAGTAAGCTTCTAAAATAGCTTTTTAAGCGCTATTACTTCTTTACTAATATACTTAAAAGCTAGAAGCTCTACTTCTATAGTTAAAGTTATTATAGTTACTTATTATACTACTTTCTAAATAATAGTACCTCTAAAAAGTATAATAAAGTAGCTCTAAGAAAAGTGCTTTATCTCTAGGTTATCTATAAAGAAAGTGTTTTTATAAATTATAAGCTTTACTTTAGAGTATACTCTATAGTAGATAGTCTAGAAGTAAGTTTTATATAAGTATATAATTACTTAGTTAACTACTTTAATATACTCTTTACTTAAGTTAGTAAGAAAGTATAAAAGCTTTAAAGCAGCGTATGCTATATTAAACTATAGTATAATTATAGTGTAGAGTAGTAACCTAACACGCTCTTAGTAGTTTTTAACTACTTTTTTATTTACTTTACCTATTAACTTTATAAGCTCTTAGCTTAGAAGTAGTATAGTAGAACTTAAAGAAGTGCTCTCTAAGTTAAACTTCTTAGTAAGCTTATCTAAATACTTATTATATATAAGTATTATAGTATAAGTAGTATAGTTATATAATACTTTTACTTCTAAGAACTACTTAACTAAACTCTTCTCTTTTAGTTTATATACTACTTTTATTATATTAGCTACGCGTAAAGCTCTCTACTAAGTAGTATAGTAATATATAAGTAGTATATTATTAATATAAAAGAGTAGAAAAATCTTTCTTTATTTATTAAAGAAGAGATAAAGCTTTTTCTTAGAGATAATAAAGCCTACTTTCTTTACTATGCGTAAGAGCTCTTTATACTAGAGTAGTAGAGAGTTTTTTAGTCTATAGAGAGCGCGCTTAAGCTTTATATACTTACTAGACTTCTTAAAGCTATCTAGTATATTATATACTACTACTAGCTAGTGCTCTTAGTGTATATAAAGAAAAGCTTCTATAATATTAAACTAGAGAATCTTTAGGTTAAACTTAGCTACTATTACTATTACTATTCTAAAAAAGTGTAAAGTAAGTATTACTATATACGTAGAGTATATAAAGTTAATTACTTATAGATCTTCTTTTACTACTATATAAGCTTTATACTTAATAAAGTAGCTATTCTAATTAACTTTATATATAAATACCTACTTTAGTAGAAGTAGACGCTCTTATACTAAGAAGCGCTTAATTTTCTTCTAAGTGCTTACTTTATAAAGTATATTAATTTCTTTTTTATAGGCTTTATAAAAAAGCTTACTATATAAATAGTTACTAAGATTTTTATACTTCTTAGAGAGTAGTAGTAGTTAGTTATAGTATATATATCTAGATAGCTTATACTTTCTTAGAAGTATATTATCTAAGATTATAGCTACTATAATTAAGTAAATAGTTATAAGCTTTTTCTAGTCTTCTTCTACTCTATATAAGTATTAGAAAAGACTATTAAGAAGATTATTATCTTATATACTATTCTATAGATTATATAGTATATAAACTTCTAGTTCTTCTACTTCTAAATCTTTATAGCGCTTTTTAATTCTAGAGCTTAATTATATTAGTTTTCTATAATTACGCCTTTAGCGTATTAGTCTAGAAGTAGATAGTAGTTCTATTTTATCTTATTCTAGAGAAGTTCTAAATGTAGAGTATATATAGAAATATAGTGTACTTAGTAGTACTCTATTTTAATAAGTACTATATACTTTATTCTAATAAAAGCTCTCTATATTAGGTAGCTATTTATCTTCTAGTACTAGTAAGCGCTCTTCTCTAGTTTAGTGCACTTTCTAGGCGCTACTATTATACTTCTAACTAGACTATATAGTCTAGTGCGCTCTAGGCTCTAGTATTTACTTTAGAGTAAATAGGCTTATATACTTTTAAGATTCTGTATAGATTTCTAGTAGTTAGCTAGCTAAGCTTTCTATTTATATAGAAGATATATTATATACTACTTATTAATTAGGCTAGCTAGCTTATTTAATAGTAAGCTATAATATACTACTCTCTAGCTTCTAGATAGAATTATTAGAAGTATACTAGTTTTATATTTTACTTACTATAGTGTAGAGTTAGTTAAAGATATCTTTATACACTTCTTTTACGTTATATAGCTTATCTTTATATAGAAGATTAATAATATATATAAGCTCTTCTACTAAGTACTTTTAGCTTTTCTTAGCTTTACTCTTATAGAAAAGCTTCTTATTAAAGCTTATATTTCTTATTATAATTACTTAATTAAGCTTTAGAACTTATATTCTATAGATATTAGACGCTCTATATTCTACTAGGTATCTAATATAGTTTCTTAGTATAACTTTAAAGTTATACTTATTTTATCTAGCTATATACTCTCTATTAAGTAGGTAAGCTCTATAGCTATAGACGTAGATAGTGCTCTAATCTAGGTAAAAGTTAGCTATAGTAGTATAGACTTTCTTACTATACTTTATATACTATATATTAAGTATAGTATTTAGTGCTAAGAGATTATAAGTATATAATAGGCTTATATTATATAGCTAGGTTACTACTTTAATAATATCTAGCTAGAGCTTCTTAGAGAGATTTACACTAATTCTTATCTTAATAAACTTAGTAATTATCTTCTAACTTACTCTCTCTACTTCTTTATTTAGTTTATAGATATAGATAAAGGTACGCTCTATAATAATACTCTACTCTTTAGTTTAAACTTTAAAGTGTAACTTACCTCTCTAAGATAGTATTATAATATTATTATTCTAAATAATAATATAAATATTAAGCTTATATTAAGCTATAAAAAAGCTTATAAAATTATAGAAGACTCTTATAATCTTAATAAGTGTCTTAGCTTAGAGAGTATACTAATAAATCTTACTACTATAATTATCTTTAAGTAGTATAATCTAAAGCTCTCTATTATATTTTATAGAAAAGTTAAAAAGATTCTATAAGATTTACTAATATAGTCTTAGAGCTTTCTTATATAGTTACTTAGAGATACGCTATTTTATATAGATAATAGTATAATACTTATACTTACTTTAGCTTATTCTCTTAATATATATATTACACGCGTTCTTAATAAAAGCTTACAGCGCTTTTAGACCTAAGTAGTCTACTCTTACGTACTAAAGCTTCTCTAAATTAGACTAAGAAAAGCTTCTCTAGAATTATTATAAGTATTAGTTATTAGTTATACTTATTATAGTTAGGTAAAACTTTAAAGAATTATATTTAATAAATATAAGCTTATACTCTCTTTTAAGCTTTACTAGTATAAAGTTATTAGAAAGTATTCTAATATAAAGTGTTAAGTCTAGTCTAAAGTACTATAGCCTAGCTTTATTAAGAGCTACTTCTAAAACTATATTAATATAGAATTCTTCTATAAGCGCTATACTTATTAGAATAAAGTTCTCTATATATAGTTCTCTTTTTCTAGTTAAAGTATTTCTAATTCTTTACGTACTATATCTAAGTACTTAGAAGAAAAAGCTTTCTACTTCTATAGTGCAGAATTTATATACTCTTATAAAGGTATTAGACTTAAGTAAAGATATATTATTAATAAGATATACTACTACTCTATTATCTAAGATAGTACTTATAGAGAGTAGGTAGATATTAAAATCTATAGTTAAGTATATACTACTAATACTTAGCTAACTTATAATAAGAGTAGAGTTAATAAGTATTACCTAAATTAATTCTAGATAGATAAGGCTTAAGCTTTTAATCTATTCTTACTATAAAGTAGTCTAACTCTTCTTATTAAGAGCTCTTCTTAGACTATTATACTTTAAATTCTTAAGCTTAGTAATAATCTTAGCCTTAGCTTTATTAGAAAGCTTTAGAGGTTTATTTATAAGCGCTATTTCTAAGCACTTATATATAGTAGTAGACTACTTATAGTACTATCTATATAAGTAATTCTTTTTAAGCTTTTAGGCTAAGTTATTATTACTAAAAGCTTATTACTATACTTCTATAATAGTAAACATACTACCTCTACTAGTAAAGTAAGTAGTATACTCTTATATTAGCGTAGTAAAAATCTTTAATACTTATTTAAGAGTAATTTATATTCTACTAATAGTAAGAGCTTTAATAAAGTTCTACTATATAGAGCGTCTCTATTCTAGAGTAAGCCTAATACTAATTACTTCTAAATAGTCTTAGACTATAAGTGTATTATTAACTTTAGTAAGTTTATATGCTTTAGCTTAGACTAGAATATAGAAGTACTTCTATTACTAGCGCTTAGCGTTAATATATTCTTATTACACTTTCTAGAGGTATACTCTATACTATAAGTATATAAGATTCTTAGTATAGTTCTCTTTTAGAGAAAGTATAGACTTAAGATATTTAATAAGTATTTATAATATAGCTTCTTTCTCTATAGAAATAAAGAGTATAGTAGAAGTAAGAAGCTTTAAGCTAATAGTTTAATTAATCTAGTTCTAAAGGTACTTAATATAAGTGCTCTTTAACTACTATTCTATTACTTCTACTTTATACTTTATAATAAATAAGTTATACTTATTAAAGTAGAGCTTATTAACTAAAGTATTCTATATAATTACTACTAGCTCTAGAGCTATTAGAATACTTATCTAGATAGAAGTAGCTATAGTAGTATTAGAGTTAATATTAGCTTAAACTTCTTTACTTAGAGTATAAAATTTAAACTATATAAACTACTTAGACTAATACGCTAAGTTAGTAAGTATAAATACTTCTATAGAGATTATTATAGAGTTACTTATTATAAGTAATAGAGAAGTACTTCTTAGAGAAGCGTAAAGATTAGTAATAGAATTAGAATTACTATACTCTATTAAACGTCTTACGTCTTAAGTATATAAATATAAAACTATATTATCTTTTTAAAGTACTAGGCTTATAACTATTACGTCTAGAAGTATAGAAATAAATAGAAGATAAATTATTATATTATAAGCTTACTTAGAAAGCTCTTTTAAGTAGTAAAGCTTCTAAGAGCTTATCTTAATCTATACTAGTATAATTACGTATAATACTCTATAAGAGTATCTAGAGGTATGTTCTATAATAATAGTAAATAACTTAAATAGTTTTTTATAGAAATTATAGATAAGTGTATAGCTAGTAGTATATATATAAATATTATTAATATATATAAAGATAATAAGTGCTTTAGTAGTATAAATATAAATATATAAGTTAAAAAAAGATATATAAAACTCTATCTAAAGAAGTTATATAGTAAGTATATTATACTATATATAAGAAGCTTATATAAGACTATATAAGAACTTTATAAGTATCTAGACTTTACTTAGAGCTAGTATTATAAGTAGAGGTAGTATAATATAAAGTATTTTCTAAAGAGTAGTATTTAAGAAAGTAATATAAATATTAGATTAGCTAGTAATCTAATTAAGTAGAGTATAAATTATAAGTAGAATATAAATAGATATTAACTATATAGTTAAAGAGAATATTTTATTATAGTTACTAGAATATTAGTAGTCTCTATAAATAATAATACGCGCCTTAAGTTTAGTAAAATTACTAGTAAAAATAAGTTTAGCTTTAAATATAATCTTTATTAAAAGAGCTTTAGTACTAGTAAAAAAAGTTACTACTTTATATACTCTTTTCTATAGAAGTAAGTTAAACTTAGTATATATTATAGTGCGCTAGCTATCTACCTAGAGTATAGTTATAGCTTTTTTATAATTCTATAGTATATAAATAAATATAGTAGAAATAAAAGGTATAGTAGCTATAGTAAGGTTAAAATATAGGTTATTAAAGTTATTATTAAGAAGATAAGTACTAGGTAATAGATCTATAACTTATAGATATAAGTAATTAAAATTCTTATCTAGCTAGTTATTATAAGCTAGTATACTAATACTTTATAAAAAAAGAAATAAGAAGTAGATAATATTATTATTAAAACTATTATAGACCTTAATATTATAGTTTAAAGAATATAAGAAATATAAAGTAGCTAAGAAATCTAAGTTAAGTAAGTTATTATTAAAAAGACTTTTATCTATATCTATAGAGTTATTAGTATTATTATTAAGCTTACTTCTCTAATAAAAATTAGTAGTATATTTATATTTTATATAGAATATATTATAAGTAATAGTATAGAGCTTAATATTCTTATTAAGAGAATAAGTAGCTTTCTCTTTTAATACTAAGGTATTATTATTAATCTTTTTAGAGTAGTATTTAGTATAACTATAAGCTAATAAGTATTTAGTTAAACTAAAATATTAGTAATATAAGTAGTACTAAAAGTAGTTATATAAGAATATAGCTTCTATAAACCTTAGAGGTTTACTTAGAGCTATCTTCTTACTTTAACTTTAAATATCTTTATCTTTAAAGCTACTAGACTTTACTAAAGCTACTAGACTCTACTAAAGCTACTAGACTCTACTAAAGCTACTAAACTTTTTAAAAGAGATATTTACTACTATAAGCTAGTACTATCTAGTACTAGCTTTTACTAGCTTTTTCTTTCTCTTTCTATATAGATCTAGCTAGACTCTTTCTCTTTTAGATTCTATATCTACTATTCTTAACTCTAAATATAAGCTATCTTCTAACTAGCTTACTTTTCTATATATAAAGTCTACTTTATAAGTTACCTCTCTTAGGCCTAAGAAATAGAGTCTATAGCGTACTTTTTTTAATATTAAGTAATTACGTAATTATATACTTATATAATTATATAATAATATATTACTATATTAAAATCTAAAAGTAAACTTAAAAAATCTCTAATATAAGCTTAGATTTATAACTTATAACACTTATATCTATACTACTTCTTTCTCTCTACTAATATAATAGTTACTATACGTAATTATAATAGGCTAACTACTTTATATTTATTATATATTACTAATAGCTATCTAGACTATTAACTAGTAAGTCTACTACTAGTATAAAGCTTCTAAACTAACCTAAAATACCTATATAATATCTATATAAATAACCTACACTAGTAATTTATATTCTATACATAATTACCTATAAGTCTAATATTACTAGCTATATTATACTATTCTCTAGTATACTAACTATCTATTCTACCTATTATTACGCGTTTATTAGTATAGCTTAATACTATACTATATATATACTACTTTCTATAGCTAGTAAAGCGCTACCTTTCTTTAGCTAAGAAAAATATTATCTACTATAAGCTTAATAAAGTTAAGCTTATCTTAAGTTACTAGTATAAGAGTCTTATAGAGATTAGATAATATATTATAGAATAATAAAGTAATTATAGTAAGAAGCTTATAAGAAAAAGCTATTAGAAGTAAATATATATAGTAGAAGCGTTAGGCTAATATAGGCTAGAGTCTCTAAGAATCTAAACTATTATATATTCTCTCTCTAAAATACTTAAAGTTCTAACTAAGCGTTTAAAATATAGAGTTCTATAGCCTAGCTATACCTTCTAAGAAGTGTCTAGGCTATATACTATTACTAATATTATTATCTATATATAGAACTAAGTATTATTAGTCTAGGTTATAGATAGTTAACTATGTCTAGTAAGATAGTAGTAATAGTAAGGTAGGCGTAGTGTCTAATCTATTAGTATACTAGAGTACCTATATAGAGAACTCTAGTCTAGGTAAGAATATAAAGTAGTAAGTAGAGTAACTAAAGGTTACCTTATAGCTACTAATACCTAGAGAGATTAAAGTTAGGTAGAGATATATATTATAATTACCTTAGTAGACTTTATAAGTGTTATAGCTAAGTAAATCTATAAATAACTAGCTAGTTTTTTCTAAGTATATAGAATTCTTTAGATAGAGTAGAGTAATTATAAGCTTTTTATTATTATTATACGCGTAGAAAGTATTATAAGAGCCTAGCTTACCTAAGTTCTAGTTATAAAAGTCTTATATAGATTTCTTACTACCTTAGAGATAGTAGTATAGCTACTAGTTATTAGACTAGTTATTACTAACCTATTCTATCTTATACTATAGGCAGCTACGTTATCTAGTATAAAAGTTAATAACTTATTAGTAGATATAGCTATTAAGAACCTAGGTAATAGTATACTTAGTTTTACTATTAATAAAGTAAATCTTAGAAAAAGCAATATTACTAGCGTATAGTTATTCTAGTAGTGTATTATCTTTATAGAGCTAAAGAAGCTATAAATAGAAGGTAGAAAAGAGTCTTTTTAAGTTCTTAGGTAAGTTTAGTTTATAAGCTATATTATTAATTACCTATATAATCTAATAGAGCTCTATATTCTTATAATCTAAAAACTTAACTAGATATTCTATCTTAATATACTTTATATTTAGTAGTACCTAGTTACTAACCTAGAAGTAGAGTGTAGAGTATTAGTATACGTCTATAAAGTTACGTATCTTTTTTCTTAACTATATAATTTTATTATAAAGGTATTAGTATATTATTTTAATATAATAAACAAAAGAGTTAGTATTAAGTTATTAGGTATAAGTTATAGATATTATATAGGTAGCGTATATAAGCTCTAAGCTAAAGTAGAGTTAATAGCTCTTAGTAGCCTAGAATAGAGAAACTCTAGTTACTAAGCTAATTATAGAATTTACTTTAAATTCTACTAATAATAGTAGCTAGGCCTAGTTATCTTATAAGTAGTTAATATATATATAAAAATACTATTTTAGGTCTATATTAGTATTCTTAGTCTAACTATTAGTCTTAGAATAGTAGAACGTTAATAGCTTTAGTCTTATTTTTATATAGTTATAGAGTTACCTCTAGAAGTAGAAAGTAAACTAGTATCTATAATTACTAATAATAAACTTAGAATAGCTCTTCTTATACTATATAAACTTTAGAAACTTATCTATAACTATAGGTACTTCTAGGTTTTCTATAGTAATAAACTTCTTCTTCTTTAAAAGGTAGTCTACTACTACTATAATATAGTAGTAAGTGTAGCTATACTATTATAAAACTAAAAGAGAGGTAATAAAGTTAATAAAGATATTCTTCTAGTATTATTCTAGAATAGAGAGAGAATAGAGAAGCCTATACTTTATATAATAGCTAGTCTTAGAACGTTAGTATATAACGTAGCTATTTATAAACTATATAATTATATTAGTTATACTCTACTAGTAATACTACTAACTAACTTACTAGTAGGTAGTTATATATTTACTATAACTACCTAGTAATAAGTTGTATATATTCTAGATAAGGTAGATATAGAGCTTCTTACTAAATAAAACTATAAGGTAGTTATTTCTTATAAAGAGCTTACTATCTTAGTTCTTTATATTTTCTAGCTTAAGACGCACTTCTTCTATAATTAAATAATAAAAGATATAGTAGTTACTATTACGTAAAGCCTTATAAATAGAGTTTAAATAGATATTAAGAGAATAGAGGTAATTAAGAGCTTATTACATAGTAAGTATATCTATATCTAGTAAGTTATTATATACGTTTAGTTCTTCTTATAGAAAGAAACGTGTAAGCTATACTATTAGAGTATTAGTTTCTAAGAATTCTTTACTAGTCTTATATAAGAAAGTAAGTATAGAGAGAAGGTTATATAAGCTATCTTCTAAGTAGAGACTAGCTAAATAAATAGCTTAGTAACTACTACTATTCTAGTAATATTTACCTAGAATTATCTAGTACTAGTGTTAAATATAGTTATTAGTAATATACTTAGGTAGATTACTAGTTCTTCTAGTAAGGCTATTAGGTTTAGTGCTTTACTTACCTAGTTAATACTTTATACAGAAGTTAAACTCTTCTATAAACTCTATCTAGTAAGCTTAATAATAGTTAAGATAGTGTTTAGACTAGAAGTATTTTAGTCTCTTATAATTAGTAAGAACTTTAATAGTATTATCTATACTAGCTAGTTCTAGGCGCTATTCTTTAAATACCTAAATAATTACTAGAAGTTCTTTATTATAGATTTTATAGTTATACTCTATAGGTATTATTTTCTTTAAGAGATATATAATAGAGTAGATACTACTATTATATTATATTTATAAGAGCACTACAGCGTAAACGTAATCTAATATATTAGTCTCTACTATATATTTTAAGTCTATATTAAAATAGGCTAAAACTATATTACTATAGAACGCTATCTTTAACGCTTTAAAGGCTTAAGCTACTTTAGAGTTTATTTTAAATATTTTAGAGTTACTATAGGTAAAGTAAGTAAGTAGTTTAGTAATTTCTAAAAACCTATAAATAAATTACTTATAAAAGTTTATAAATCTAAGAAATACTTATATATCTTTTAATATATGTAGAAGCTACTACTCTTAAATAGCTTATATCTTTTTAGAATCTATCTTTACTTCTTTAGTAGTAATAATAAAACTTAAGAACTTAACTTTTTATTTCTTAAACTTAGATTTAAGTATATCTATAAGTAGACTTATATCTAAGAAACGTGTAACTACCTACTTAAGATAGTTATTATAGTTAGCTTCTATCTTACTAAAGATAATAATATTATTAAGATATACTATATAGAATTTATCTAGATATTTATATAAGACATTATTAATATATACCTAGAAAGTTCTAAAGCTATTATATATTTTAAATAGTATAATAGTGTATTAATATAGTTTATAGAGTATAATAAATATAAATAGATATTTATATTCTTTCTTAATCTATATTTTATTAAAAGCTATAATAATATTAACTTTAGAGAAGTACTTTACTTTAGATAACTTTATTAATATATTATAGATAAAAGAAAGCGCGTTTCTATTTTTAATAGTATAGGTGTTAAGCTCTTAGTAATTAACATAGATTCTAATACTACTACCTAGCTTCTTTATAATAAGAAGTAGCGCAGCCTACTCTAATATACTCTATTTAATATAGCTTTTATAAATTATATTATTAATATAAAGCTTAATAGTGTATACTTTATTATAGAATAGTAGGCAGAGTTTCTAAGAACTTAGCTTAAGAGAGTAACCTATCTTACTATTAAGTTAGATATTAATATAATAGTTAAGCTTTTCTTATTAGAGTAGAATCTTATCTACTTCTTATAGGTTAAATCTCTAGTATAGTAGATAAAAGACCTTAGAGAGCTTAGTAAGAATGTTCTTCTTACTTATAGTAGAATATTCTATTTAATCTTAGAACTTTTTAAAGTCTTTAGAGAGAACCTTTACGCTAGCTAGATATAGAGACTATACTTTTATACTAGTAGCTTATAGAGCCTCTATATTAGTCTATTTCTAGTTACTTATATTATAGAAGTGTTCTACTTTCTCTATAGTAGTTATATAAGTATTCTTACCTCTACTAATAGAGATAAACGTAATCTAACTAAATATAAAAGTAATATTAATAGAAAGTAGAGCTTTTAAGTATTTTACTTTCTTAAGTTTATAGGTAGAAAGCGTAGGCTACTTATAGTGTTAGCTACTAGCTATATAGTAGAGTTTATAATTATATATATAATAGTGTATATAATAGTCTAAGTTAAACGTTAAGAATATAGTATTCTAGTTTACTTATAGGTTATAAGTCTAAAACTAGAGCGTTTCTAGAATTATCTAAACGCTACTAAGTTTAGTAATATAAGTAAGAACTTACTTTTTATATTAGTTAAAGACTATATACACTTTAGCTATATAGGTTACACCTACTACTTATAAACTATTAGTAAGTTCTAGAATAGTAGAAGTATAAAGTAGTATAAGTTTATAATAGTGTATATAAGTATAAGATTTATTAATAAAGATTAAAGTATAACTAGAGTTACCTATAAGTTTAATGTAGGCTAATAGTTATAATAAAGAAGATATAATTTCTTTAAAAACTAGCTACTATTCTACTTAGAGAAGATATATATTACTATATATAGTAGTAGCTATAATAGAAAAAATGTAGATCTTAGGTATAAAAGAGCTCTCTAGAGCAAGAATACGCTCTTAGATAGCTCTTAGCGTTAGGTCTAGTTTATTATCTTTACTATAGTTTTAAATAAAAGAAGATAGAGTAAAGAATATAGATATAGTAGTAGTAGTATAGAGTAGAGAATAGTCTTTATTAAATAGAGCTTTATTATACTTAGGTAATCTCTAGAGATAATAATTACTAAAGATTTTTAGTTTTCTAAAGAGTTAGTATCTACGTTTGTAGTTATAGAAGATATAGATACTTATACTAAGTTAACTCTAACGTTAGCTTATAGAATAGAATTACTATTCTTAGTATAAGCTTTATTTAGCTTCTTAAGCACTTTAGAGAAGTGTACTATTAAGGTAATATTCTTAGTAGTTACGTAGAGTGCTCTATTACTTCTAGAAGTATAACTCTTATAGTAGCACTTATAGTAGTAATCTATATCTATTAAGACTTAGGTTTTCTAAATAGTATAGTTACTATAAGCCTTAGTAATAATATAATAGTTATAAGTAGTTATAGCTAAAGTAGTGTTAGAAACACTAAAACTAGTTAAGGTGTTAGCAGCTCGCTAGTTACTACCTTATCTACTTAATCTAGTATTACTATTACTATTAGAGCTACTAGAGTATAGCGCTATATAAAGCTGCTCTACCTAGTATAGCTTCTTAGAGAAAGCTTACTAATTAGTATAGTAATAGTTATTATTAAGAAGAGTTTTAACCTTAGTGCGCTAGAATAAAGAGAGCTTCTTTACTATCTAGAAAAGCTTCTTCTTATTACTTTACTTAAAAGAAGTAACACTAGCTTTAAAGTAAGCTAGAAAGGTAGTAATAAACTTACTAGACTTTATAGTAGCGTTCTTATTATAGAAGATTAATATATTAATATAGAAGTTTATAGTACTAAAGTAGATATCTAGAACCTTCTAAGCCTATAGAGAAGAAGTAAACTTTTTACCTTCTACTAGCTAACTATTAGAAATATTATTAAAGGTAGTACCTATAGTTTTATTATAAATATAGTTAAGCTATTCTAAGTTATTATCTTTATAGGTAAAGAGGTATACGTAGAACTAGCCTATTATATTAAGCTTCTAGTTCTAATAAGTAGAGTTACTACTACTAAAGAATACTATAGATTTAAGCTACTTTACGCGCTAGTAACTATTAGTATAGCTAGTACTAAAGTTAGAAGTATTCTAGCGTAAAGAGCGCGCTAGATTAAAGTAAGAGAGATTAGGTAAAGTATAGTTAAACCTATAAGCGCAGTTATTCTTACTAAAGTAAAGTAGACTATTAGAATCTAAGTTCTCTAAGTCTAATAAGTTAGAATTACTTAGAGGTAGAGCTTATTCTTAACGTAGGCGCTTAACCTCTTACTAAGTCTTTACGTAGTTAGTGTACTTCTAGAAGTAGAGTTATTTATACTTATTCTTATGCGTAATAAGCTTAGAGATTTTCTACTCTATTATAAGATAATACTTCTTATATAGCTAGTAATCTCTATAGGCCTTATCTTATACTTAATAGTTCTACTCTTAAAGGTTAATATTCTCTAAGTTAGATAAAGTAATATTAATCTTAGTCTAAGCTAACTCTACTTAAGTATAAGATAGCTTCTATTAATAACCTTCTACTAACTTCTTATATTATAGCTAAGCGTTACGCTTATTAATAATCTATTTATTAAGCTTATTAAAGTAGGCCTAATAAGCGTTAAAGTCTTTAGTAAGAGCGTAGATAGTATTAATGTATAGATTAGAGTACTATATAGCTATACTATCTATAGTAAAGTTTTTAAATAGAGTTTAGTTAAAGTTACTAATATAGTGCTTTTTATTACTAGAACTATATTTATAAGTAGAGAGTACTTATTAACTAGTACCTATCTTAGGCTTAATATAGCTATTAGTAGCGCGCTTAGTAGAAGAGGTAGTACACTCTTTAGTAATAGAGATATAAGTAGAGAAAAAAAAGCGTAAAGCCTACGTATTCTATTATAGCTTATTCTACTTAGCTTTATTTTTATTAGCTTAGGCCTTATCTTCTATCTATATCTTAGTAAACTAGGTAGAGTTATAAGAAGCGCTTTAGTAATTAACCTAGAAAAGAGAGCTACTAAGAGATAGAAATAAAGTAGTGTTTAATAGATAGAGCTATTATATAGAGATATTAGCGCTTAGAAGCTTAAAAAAGACTTTCTTATAGTAGAGAACTATTACGTCTTCTTTATTATTAGTGTTAGAGACTTTACTATTAGATAGATTAATAGGTAACTAATAGTTATTATATACCTAGAAGTTCTCTTAATAAAGAGAGTTAAGGTAAGATTCTAAGTTACCTTCTATAAAGAAACTAAGTATAGTAGAGTTACTAAGCTTACGTAGGTTAGTGTTACTATATAAGTAAGATAAGAGTGCTAGAAAGTTTAGTAGAATTAAGCTAAAGACTAAGCTAAAGGCTATAGTACCTAAAGCTTATATATTCTAAGATAGAGAAAAGAATCTAAAGAGAAGTATACTACTACTACTACTGTCTATAGCGCGCGCTGTAGAGACTAATATATAGACTACGTAGAATAAGGTAGCTTTAGTAGTGTTAGCGCTAATCTTAATAAATAAGAATAGTGCTGCTACCTTCTTAGGTATAGTCTTAGATATTATACTCTAACTAGTTCTAGTGTAATAGAGTAGAGAAGTTAATATTAGAGATATAACTAATTTAATAGAAGTAATTACTTTAATTATTATAATTATTACGTTAGAGTAGTATAACCTAGCCTATTACGCTAGAGTTATATTAGTATTTAAGTTAACTATAATTACGTGTAAAGGTCTTATAGAGATTAGATAATATATTATAGAATAATAAAGTAATTATAGTAAGAAGCTTATAAGAGAGAGCTATTAGAGGTAAATATATATAGTAGAGGCGTTAGGCTAATATAGGCTAGAGTCTCTAAGAATCTAAACTATTATAACTAGCTTTATACTATCTAGCTTTTTATTTAATATACTAAGCTAGTTAAACTATTTTTTTATAATTACTAAAATATTAGTAGAAAAGTCTATTTAGTAAAAATAAAATATACTTATAATATATAAAGCTATAAGACATCTTATATTAGTAATAACTACCTCTATTAACTTTTTACTATTCTAATAAAAGCTCTTTTCTAGCTCTATCTTTATAGCTATATTCTATAGATTTTTTATTAAAAACTTTTTAAAAAAAACTAGAAATTTAAATATACTATACGTGTAACTAGTAAAAACTACTAGCGTAGTATATTCTATTATACTAAATAGTATTATTATAAAAACTAGAGCCTTTATTATAAGTATAGAAAAGAAGTTTAGTATAGAAAGTTTTTTATATTTAGTAGATATATTAGTAGATTTTTTTTAGATATATATAAAGGTATTAAAAAAGATATAAAATAAAAAGAAGTATTCTTTATATATAAAGCTTTATATAATTCTCTTCTAGACTACTATTCTCTATACTATAGTTTACCTACATAAATATTATTTATATTTTATAGTAGTATAGTACTATAATTTAATATTACTCTAGACCTAGAGTTTATCTACGTAGTAGTCTAGACTTCTACTTATCTACTTTTATAGCTAAGAGAAAAGCTATATTATACTATACTCTAACTTCTACTCTTTCTACTAAGAGCTTTTTCTTAGAAAGCTTCTATATTAACTTTTAAGAATATTTTAATATTTCTATAGCTCTATAGCTTACTTATTACTACTTTTAAGTCTACCTCTAAGTATACTAAAAAAGTTTTTATTACTATTACTTTCTATAAATATATTATTACTATCTATATCTATAGTAAATATTAGAAAAAAAGTTTTTTTAATTTCTATAGTTATATATAGTAAGTATAAAGTATTTAGAAAATATACTTATAATAAGATTACTATATAAAGTTACTAACTATATTTTATTACTCTACTCTATATTAACACTTTACTATAATAAAAGTAGTTATATTCTACTATAAAGTATAAAAAATAAATATTCTTTTATAACTAATTAAGCGCACTATTAAAATATATATCTATCTATTATATACTATTATAAAAGAAGTAGCTATAGATAGTCTTAAGATATATATATCTAGAATATAAAATACCTAGATTATAGCTAGTCTAATAAGAAACGTAATAATTATATAGCTTATTATTTTTAGTAGAAAGAAATATATAAGCTTAGTTATTAGTAAGATAGATATTATAAAAGTATTATTTATTATATTATCTAGAACTTAAGCTATATATCTTTAGAGTCTACTTAAATATTTTCTAGTATATAAGATAATAATCTATATTAGATAATGTAGAGTAAGATATTAGAATTTATTATAGAATATAGATAAGATATTAGTTAGTAGATTTATAGTAATTATATAGTTCTCTAGGTAAGTTATAAGTATATATATAAATTAGTATCTTTAAGCGTTTATATATTTAATATATATTTAATATATAGTTAGCTTACTTATTAGTAGCTAGAATACACTAGTAGTAGTATATATAGTAATATTAATATTTAGAGTTATTAAACTTAGAGTCTCTATAATAATATCTTCTATAAACTATATAATTTAGATAGTTATTCTATATACTCTTAAAAACTAGAGTTAATAATATAGCTTTATAACTAGAGAAAAAACTAAAAGTAGAATTATCTTACTAAGAAGTACTAGGTAAAATAAGTAGTATAGAAATATAGTTTTAGATTTCTTATAAAGTAGAAAGAACTAAAATATAAGAGTTTAGATAATTATTATTAGAGCTATATTTAGAGAATATATTATCTCTACTAGAGATATAAATAGACCTTAGGTTAGTATTAGTAATAATATATTATATTATCTATTAGTTAACTTAGAGAGAATATAAGAAAGAGTTATTATTATAGTTATTATTATAGAGAGTATAAAGCTCTAGAGTATTAGTATAGTTTTAGAAAGAATATAAAAACTATTAACTACTATAAAAATATTATATAGAAGCTATAAAAAATAGAAATATAGTATAGTTAATATCTAAAGCTAAGACTATAAAGTATATACTAGAGAAAATACTAAGTATATTAAATAGTATTAGAGATAGCCTATTATTATAGTTATAGAGGTTAGCTAATAATCTATAATATACGCTATTATTAGAGAGGTTATACTTCTTTATAAAGTTATAAAGTTACTAAGTTTTTATAAAATTATATAAATTACTTAGATAAGTTAGTATACTCTTATAGTAAAAATTACTAAAGAAGATAATAAAAATAGCTACTTCTAAAGCCTTACTTAGAATAGAGGTATAGTTACTACTTACGTTACTATTATTATTATTATTAGTTATATTAGTAGAAATAAAAACTATAAAGTATAGATTTTACTTATTAATATACTAACTATAAAGCTAAGAATTATCTATACCTATACTATTATTAATATAAGCTATAGTAACTTACTTTATAATATACTTATCTAAGTACTATACTTAATATATCTTTTTACTATCTATATATAAGAAATAAGTAATATATATATAAGAAATATATAGCTTTCTAGCTTTAGTAGTAAAGTAGAGCTTAGGTAGTATTATTACGTAGACTTATACACTTTAAGTATTATTTTTACTAAAATTAGGCTTAGTACTATAAAGAGCTTTCTAAAGTATTTTTATATACTTTAGAGCTTTAGAAAGAGCTTAATTCTTTTTATATATAGCTTTATAAATAGTATAAGTCTAGAGTTTATTAAAAAAAGTAGCGTTATATAGTATCTCTTTAGTTTAATTAATAATAGCTTTAGTTATATTAGAGCTAGGTTAAAAGTTTTTAATTATAGTAAAGGTACGCTCTTATATTAAATAGTAAAAATACTTTATTATACTAGTGTTAAAATAGGCGTAGAGAACACTATTCTTAATAGTAATACTTTTTTTTTTTTTTTTTTTTTTTTTTTTTTTTTTT